>NW_020954652.1:7000979-7127079 GCF_900497805.2 Vombatus ursinus
GACAACTCTCCCACAACTTGGAGCCTTAGAGATTTACTTAGAGTGCTAAATGGTGAACTGATTTGCCTAAAGTCACGCCAACAGTATAGGTAAAAGGAAGCAGGTGTGGGGTGGGGTTGAGGTCAGATTTCTGTGCACTAAGCCATTTTCTCTCTTGGACATTTATGTGTAAATACAAATATCTTTTAAAAACACAAAAAATAAATAGAATCTAATTTCCAATAAGGAAGGCACAAGGGATCAGATAGTGCATTCAAGGCAGGTAGGAACAGTTTGTTATGCAAAGACAGAGAAACTGGAGATAGAGTGCTTTGTATCTAGAATGGTAAGTAGGTTCAGTCTGATAGAACACATGGAGAGCTATGTGTAATAAAGTAGACTGGTGACAGATTGTAAAGGACATTAAACATCAAGCAGAGGAAGGGTGTTTTATTGTTTTTCTTTTTATTCAGGTTGCCTAATTCATATTAATTTTATCTACCAAATAATTTGTAAGCCACTACGGGCATCTGGGAGCCACTGGAATTTCTTGAAACTGGTTAATGACGTCAGTTCTCTTCATTAGGAATGTCAATTACGTGTCTATGTGGAGCATCCCACTGACATTCAGATAACAGGAATAACACATCTGTTCTTCTGATTGTAATTTGCTATGTATCAATGAATAAATGAAAATTCAGTATGTATTATTAAGTTCCTTCTGTATGTCTACAATTCATTTAAGGAATAGAATCTGAACAGATTTGAAATCGCATTTCTGTAGATGCAGATGTAACAAGGAACATAGAAAAGACAAACCCTTCCCTAAAAAATCAGATGTTCTTTACTCAGAAAAGGTTTAAATTTCTGAGTGAACACTTTTTTTGAGTGAAGAGCACTGCAATGAAGAACACTGCAACTCCTGTAGACTATGGTTTAAAAAAATATTGTGGAATTTCATCAAATAGAATAATATATTATAGTTAGGAAAGTATGCTTCCAGGTGCAAAGTTAAAAAAAAAAAAACTTTGTCCTTCACAAAGAGAATAGAATTTCCCATAGAAAATAAAACCCAAGGGGCAGCTAGGTGGTACAGTGGATAGAGCACCGGCCCTGAAGTCAGGAGGATCTGAGTTCAAATCCAGACTCAGACCAAACACTTGACATTTACTAGCTGTGTGACCCTGGGAAAGTCACTTAACTCCAATTGCCAAAAAAAAAAAATAAAAAAAATAAACTCCATATAAATCTACATGAAGCTATTACCTATTTTGTGCAATGTACTGTGCTAGGCACTTGGGATACAAAGAGAAAATCAAGAAGTCTCTGCCCTTAAAGAGATTACATTTTATGTGATGATTAGTATGCATCATGTAAACAGCTAAGTCTAAACATGATAATTTGGAGAGGAGATTTGCTAATTAAGGGGAACAGGAAAGGCTTACTGTGGGCCAATGGTGTTAAATTCAGGCAGAAAGAGATCCACATATACATATACATACACACATATATACATACACACATATCACACACACACATATATATATACATATACACATATATACATACACTCATAAATATATCTATTTATCTATCTATCTATAGATTAACTATCTATCTACACATAGATAGATAGATATGAATCTCTGAGATCTACATATTGACTTGGAAAACACACATGAACATTAACAGTGTTTTAGTGCAGTTGTATTTATTCTATTAAATATTTTCAAATAATATTTGAACCTTGTTTTAGCGGTGCTCAGTAGTATTGTGGGCCTCATTGTGTTTGACACCTTTGAGCACTGGCAAATGAACTGGCTGGAAAGAAGCTAGAAATTCCAGTAAGTGCATTCCAGGAATGATGGACAGCACTGAAAAAGCATGGAGATAGAAGATAGGATATAAAGTTCTCTCCCGAGGTAGGAAATAACTCCTAGGCCAGATTAGTTGGAATGAATACTGTAGGAACAGGAATAATATACAAAAGTTGGACAGATGTTCAGGAACCAGATGAAGAAGTACATTCAAATGATAAACTGAGGCATCTGATTTTTTTTCTTGAAAAAAACTGGGTATCTAGTAAAGTTATTTGAGAAGAGTGAAATGGCTAGACATAGACTTAAGAGCACAGGTGTCAGACTTTCTGCCTGTGCACCACAAATGCTATGTACCAGATGAAAATATAATTGGAAAAAATATGTAATTGGGAAATGTTTAACAAAATAAACATATAATACAACATGGAGCATGTTATTTTGGGGTTTTCTAAATCAGTAAGCTGCCCACTTTGGCAACTAGGGGCAATGTGGACCATAGAAGAAAAAGACTTGAAGCTGAAAGTCTAGGTAGGAAGAGGCAGAGGCTATGGTTTCAGGGGTACAAGGAGAGGGTTTGATCTTGTCATGGAGATGACTCACCTCTTGAGCAAAGACTGAATAAAAGTTAGGTATGATGAAGGGGGAAGGGTGAGATTTAGAAGAGGGAAGAAGAGGGTGCTCACAAGAAAATGCCTCTTTGGGGAGATAAAATAGATTAGGCTTAAAGCAGGGGTTGTGTTAAATGTTGTGTGCGTGTGTGTGTGTGTGTGTGTGTGCACGTTTGGCATCTCATGTACCTCTTTAACAGTTTTGGGAAAGTTTTTAAATACATAAAATAAAAATTCCTAGTATTACACAGGAAATCAATTATATTGAAATATGGTTACAAAATACATGCATACATACACACATGTGTGTATAATAATGTTCCCTGGAAGAATTAAGCCCCCAGGAATTTTCCATTGCCTTTCAGGGAAAACCTAGCCTAGAATGTATACTCCCTTCATACCTGTCAATACAATATTGTTTGTCACTTCACTATATTTTTCTAATAACAGAAGGGAGTCATATGAAGTCTCATGTATTCATACATCTCTGTGAATGTTTTTCATTGATGCTCACACTTGTTTTTTGTCCCTTAACCAAATTCTTTAACTGTGCTCCCCACCCAGCCTCCCCCACATTTTCTACCATAAATTTGGCAGTTACCCTAATTAATGTATAATGTGTGGCAGGGTGTAATGTTGATACTCAGACATAACTCTATCAACATGTGAATTGAAATTATAAATTAGCAACAGATGCTTCTTTAAGGACTTTTACTTTTAGTTGTGAACTGAAGCTGTTAAACTTTTATTTACAAAAACAAGCACAAAAAAGTGGTAGATGGTTGATTCAGTAAATAAGAGTTTATTAAGTACTTACTATGCACCAAGTATTGTTTGGATAAGGCATAGTCCTTGCACTCATGGAACTTATGGGAGGGACTGTGAAATAGATGCATGTAACTAATAATCATGGATTCCCAGCTTTAGAGCAGATTTTAGGAGCTCTGAGATCATTAAGGTCAACTCTTTCATTTAATGGATGAAGAAACTGAGGCAAAGAGAGCTTAAGTGTTTTGCACAGAGGTTAAAGTAAATGTCTGAGGCAAAATTTGAACTTGGGTCTTACTGACTGTAAGTCCAAGGCTGTATCTAATGCACAAAGCTGTCTCTGAAATTGAGGATTCCTAAGGTATTGTTTTACTGGACTTGTGATTTTATACTCTTGGATAGGACCTTCTTCTACTAATGCAATTGGGCATTTATTATGCAGTTTGTGCTTTCATTGATGGAGAGCTGGCTTTGGAGTTTAGGAAGACCTGGGGTCAATCCCATCTCTTCCACATGATGTCTTTATGAACCTAGGCAAGTCACTTAACTTTTCTATATGCCAAGCTACTCTGTAATGTAAAAAGGCACATTATAAATATGAAGGAGCACAATGATATGTTCTTGTATATGCTCATTGTAATGTCCAAATTTGACATACAGTCTGATCCTTGCTATGTGCCTTGCCATTGAAACTTGAGGGTGACTGGTCCTTCCTGTAGATGAACTCTGCTATATTTAGTTAATTGTTTTTCATTCATTTCAGTTGTGTCTTACTCTTTGTGACTCCATCTGGGGTTTTCTTGGCAGAGATACTGCATTGGTTTGCTATTTCTTTTTCCAGCTCATTTTATAGATTAGGAAACTGAGGCAAACAGGGTTAAATGACTTGCCTAGGGTCAGACAGTTCTAGGTGTCTGAGGCCAGATTTGAACTCTGGAAGATGAGTCTTCCTGTCTCCAGGTCTGGCACTCTATCCGTTGTACCACCTAGCTGTCTCAATCCTTTTTTAGCCAGCCTGAGAGCCCTCTATTCCCCTTGGCTTGCCATGTTGATGTCAGACTTGATGAAGACACCCAATCAGCTTTGATCTTGCTGCATCTCAGAACTCCCAAACTCAAGAGATCCACCAGTCTCAGTCACCCCAGTGCTTTTGTTGTTGTAATAGAGGTAAACCGTGTTAAGTGGGTTGGCCAGGGTGACACAGTTAATGAGTGTCTGAAGCTGGATTTGACCTCATGAAGGTGAGTGTTCTTGACTCCAGGCCCAGTACTCTAGCCACTGCACGACCTAGTATCTTCCCCAAGTAGAATGTAAACTCCTTGTGAGAAGGGACTGTTTTTTTTTTTTCTATTTGTTTCCCCAGTGCTTAATCCAATGTTTTTTGCACATAGTAAGCACTCAATAAATGCTTTTTCATTCATTCATTAATTTAAACACTGTGCTATGTTTCCATCATGATCATTTAATTCCTTGGGATGTAGCAAATTTTAAATGTTTACCAAATCCTTTGGGCTTTCCAACCTGTGAAATTGTGATATATCTGAACAAACTTCAAAGCTTCTTGCCAATTCCCACCCACGTGAGTGCAACCTTGTTAGATAGTTTTTCTTTGCAAGCATCTGATTTGTGAAAGTTCCTTGGAACAACAGTCTTTGATGGAAGAATACTCATATGCTGCAGGAAGTCTTCTGAAAACAGGATGCAATGCCAAGCCTATTTGTAGCTATGTTTTCATGTTCATTCTGTAGGAGCTTGAGGACTGAAGCTCTTTGCCAAAAGAATCATTTCACACTCTCGAATGGGACTCGGGTGGGGAAGAGGGGGAATATCTGTAGCCAGCTCGCCTCCAATGCCAAGGGAGCCATCAGCTGAAACACTTTCTTACTGAGTTTCACATGGTGTCACTGGTTGTCATTTAAATGTCTTCTTGACTTTCTCAGGGAAACATAAATGTGCTTAATCTTGGAAGTAGCCTGAAACCTATAATTGATTTCAAATGGTAGGTGATTCAGCACAATGTTGAATTCTGAATGGCAGTTTTATTTTTGTCTTGCTTTCTCCTCTCATTGCCCCATCAATTCACCCCCTGTGCTACTGAGTAATTTTAGGGCAAGCTTGCAGTCATCCATGAAACTATTTCTTGCAACTTTCTACAAAAAGGTTAACGTGCTTCCCCAAACCAGATTTACTTTCAGGAGAATTCCCTCTGCCCATTCAATTTAGTTATTTCCTTCAGCCTGTTCAGAGGTGTTGATGTAGGTTACCTATATCCAGGGTTGTGCTAGTAAATGTTTAATAGCTGGATCTCTGAAAAACATACACACACATACACACACACACACACACCCATATATGTGTATGTATTCATGACACTTTTAAGGTTAATCTTCATTATTAACATTTTTCTATCACTCAGTTTACCTCTTTAATTACTTACCATTCAAAAGTTGCTTCTTGTCTTCATATACAACCCACATTTTAGCAAAACCTCCTTCCAGTTGTCAACACTTTGCATTGATTTGATTCTGTTAAAAGAAGATGTTGGATTACAACATTTTTAAGGACTCTTTCAAAATTAAAACTTTTTAGAGGAGATTGTTTGACATAGGTGAAAGAAAAATGAGGTTTATTTCTTAAAATCTGTGTTCAACTTCCAAATCTGCCATAATCAAGTTACGGCTATTCATGAGAAGCTCTATAGTATAATAGGTAGAAAGCTGGCCTGGGAGTTAGGAATATTTTTCTTTTTGGTGAGGCAATCGGGGTTAAGTGACTTGCCCAAGGTCACACAGCTAGTACATGTCAAGTGTATGGTCTGAGGCCAGATTTGAACTCAGGTCCTCCTGACTTCAGGGTCGGTGCTCTATCCACTGTGCCACCTAGCTGCCCCTGGGAGTTAGGAATATTTAGGGCCAAGTTTTGCCTGTCATATACTGGCTGCTTTATCTTGTACCAGTCACTTGTCCTCACTGCTTCTTGATTTTTTGATCTATAAATGGAAGGGTTCGGCCTCCATGATCTCAGAGGTCTCTTTCAGCTCTAGGTGCATAATTGTATGAAGTAGATTATTATTTTTAATTGGATCTGTGAATTTATCATCATAGAGCTTTTACAGTGACATATTTCATCTCCCCATGAAAAAAATAGCAGCTTTTTGGCATCATACAGTGTTAGATAGTTATCTGGGGCCTGGATGTGGGTTTGGGAAGTAGGGGTTATGTGTCTTTTACAAGACAACACAGTTAGTATGTATCAGAGCCAGGACTTGAAAAGAAGATCTTCCTGAATCTCAAGGTCACCTTTCTATTCACTGTTATACACTGCTTCTGCTCAAGGGGATGTAGAATGATTATTGTGGTCCTTCAAAAATGTATCAGAATCATAAACCATCATCATGGATATCTGTTCCACAGAAATGATGTGAAATTTAAAAAAAAGAAAGAAAATCAAAGAACATAGTTATGATATCCTACAACTTTTTATACAAAACAAAAATGGAATGAATGCATCATAATGAACTAAAATAAAAATTATAGATATATGGCCCTGAGATTAGGTGGTTTGGAAATTGACTAGACCGGGGATGACCAAGTATAAACATTATAAGGCAGAGATGTCTGGCACTTAAAGGACATTCTAGTAGCAAAATTAGAAGACTGAGTACTAATTAACAAGAAAGTTCAACATCAGGGGTCATAGCACAACATCAAGCTATCTGGCAGTGTGTAATGGAGGCAGGCAGTCATGGAGTACCAAGATCACTCAGAGCTGTGCTAAAAATATTTCAGTGATTTCTTATGTTATAGTGAATAAATTTCAGATTTCTTTGGCTGGCATTATAGGTTCCCAAGAGTCTGTGCCATCCTATCTTTTCAAGCCTATCTATATTCTATGTTCTTTGCTCCAGTGAAACAGGACAATTTGCTGTCACCTGTACATGTAACTTACTGTCCCACCTCTGTTCATTTCCCCCTGGAATGATTTCCTCTCTTTTTATCCTGCCTATTAAAAAGTAAAACTTTTCCAGGAAGCCTTCCTTGATCACTCTAATCCATAAGGATCTCTCCTATTTCAGATCTCACATAGCACTTGGCCTATACACATTTATAATCAGATAAGAGAATGCACATCTTAAATGTATGTAATACCTTAATAATATGTATCTTAAATGCATATACTGAAATAACTTTGTGATTTGTGAATTTTAAAACTACAAAAATTTCAGTTATTATTAGTAAGGTGGCTTATGGATCTGTGATTACACTATTGTGGAGAACTGGAAAGGAGACTCCTTCTTCCAATAGATAAGCAGCTCCTCTGGAACCTATGGCCTTAGGTTATTGCTAGGTATATTGAGAAAGTGATGTGCATGTGGTCATACATAGCTCTGCCACCAGAGCAGAAGTAAAACTTGACCCTGAATCTACGTCACTTCAAGACTGGTCCTGTCTCCCCTTTGGCATGGTGCTTTTATGATTGTTGTTATTCTTATGTCCTTCACAGAATCAGAGAAAATGAAAGTTAGAAGGTATATCTGGGGCTATTCATTCCTACCATACACATAAGGAATCACCACAATAACATACTCATTGATGGTTCATCTGTTGTATGTTTGAATATTTGCAAGGAGGGGAACCTCTTATGACCTCCATTTAGTTTTGGACAGTTCTTATTGTTAGGAATTTTTCTTTCTTTTCTTTTTCCTGTTTTTTCTCCTTTCCTTACATTAACCCCTAAATTCTCCTCTTAAATTTGCCTCCCATTGATTCTGGTTCTGCCCTCAGGGTTAAACTGAAGAAGTACAATCTCTCTTCTACATTATAGCCATTTAAATACTTCAGTATCACCACTAAGCCTTCCACCAGTCTCTTTCATCTGGTCCTCATATGAAATGTAGTCAAAACCCTTCACCATACTGGTTTCCCACCCTTGAATTTTCTATATTTTATCACTGTTGTTCTTTTTTTTTAATAGTATTTTTCTAATTACCTGTAAAGAGAAATTTTAAAATCTATTTAAAGTTTTGAATTCCAAATTTTCTCCCTTCCACCCTCCCATTATCCCTCCCTAAAATGGTAAACAATTTGATATAGGTTATGTATGTCCAATAATATAAAGCATATTTCCATATTAGTCATATTGTGAAAGACGAAACAGACCAAAAGAAACACACACACACACACACACACACACACACACACACACACGATGAAAATAGTATGTTTCAATTTATATTCAGATTTCATCAGTTCTTTTTCTAGTTGTGAACAGCATTTTTCCTCAAGAGTCTTTTAGAATTGTCTTGGATTGTTGTATTACTGGGAATAGTTGAGGCATTCATAATTGATCTTTGCACAAAGTTGCTGTTACTGTGTACAATGTTCTCTTGGTTCTGCTCGCTTCATTTTGCATCAGTTCATGTAAGTCTTTACAGGTTTGAAATCAACCTGCTCATCATTTCTCACAACACAATATCATTGTTGTTCTTAAAGTATATTCCTCAGCACTTAATGAAATTAAGTAAAGTAAATTCTTCAGCAGCAATGGTCTGACCCAGAGAGAGTACAGAAAGATCATTGCAAAGTACGCCTCTTTCAAGGTTGTGCATGGTCCTGTTTGCTATGATGCTACCATGTCACCCTACTGACCCAAACTGAGTTGGCAGTTCACCAAAATGCCCAGATCTTTTTACACAAAGACAGGTATCAAAACAGGTCTTCCCAATTCTGAACCAGAGAAATTGAATGTTTAACCTGTGTAAGACTTTCTATTTATTCCTACTGAATTATATTTTATTAGATTCATTCCCAGTGCTCTCACCTGGTAAGATCTCTTTGAATTCTTGCTCTGCCATTTAGTGTGTTAATTAGCTTAGCCTATTCCCTCTACCCCTTCTCTAATGCCTAGTTTGTTGCCATCTGCATCTTTGATAGATGTTGTGTGTCATTTAATATTCATTATTTAAAATTTTGAACTCCTTGAGGAAAATGCTATTTTAATTTAAGCTGTGAATCTCAATCAAGGTCTGCAGCAACATTTCATATGCATTAAGAATTTAATAGATGTTTATTGATTTTATTTTATTTGATTTGATTAACAATTCAACTCATTCCCCCATCCTAACTTGCTTTTCCTTCTGATTTCACTAATCTAGGCTTTAATACCACAATTTTCCAAATCCTCCATGTTCTTAACTTTAGAATTGTTATCCTTTCTCTTCTCCTCATCTCTCATATCAGTTACCAGGTCCTATCTAATCTGTGTCCATAATTCTCTTGATTCTTTCTTTCATTTCTATATTTCTCCTGCTACCATTTGGACCTTCATAATCACCTTCATAATCATATTTGTATAGTCTCCTAAAATATCTTCCTATCTCCACATTTCCTCCATTGGACCACTCTTCCTATCACAACCAGAATGATCTTTCCTTCACATAAATTAACAAAAATCTTCTGAAATAATTTTTCTGCTTACATAAACCTTCAGTGGATCCTTATTCCCTACTGAGGAAATTTCTAACCCTAACCCTAACCCTAACCTTTTTTCTGACATTGAAAACTTTCCTCAATCTGATGTCATTGGTTCTTTTAAAAGACAAATGATGGATTCCAGTTGAATTAACGCAATTAAGCAATCTATAAGGAAAAAAAACCCATTATACACCTATCAAGTGACAACTACTGTGCTAAGCACTGGGAATTAAAAGATAAGCATGAAATAGCCTAGGCAAAGAGGTGGCTTAGAGTCTAGAGTGTTTGACCTTGAATCAAGAAGACCTGAGTTTAAATCCTGCTTTAGATACTTACTAGCTGTATGACCCTAAGCAAATCAATTAACCTTTATCTGCCCCATATTTCACATCTGTAAAATGGTAATGTTAATAGCACTTACCTTATAAGGCTACTGTGAGGATCAAATGAGATAATATTTGTAAAGCACTTAACACAGTGACTTACCCATAGTAGGTACTTAATAAATTCTTATTTCCATCCTTCTTCTAATCCCCACCCACAAGAGGCTTACAATCTAATGCAGACACAGCCTCTACACATATAAATCTTTTCAAGATAAATATAAGATAATGGAGGGGGAGAGATGAATAAATTTAAAAGTGAAGGATTAATTGAATTTTGAAGGAAAACAAAACAGATTATAGGAAAGGAGGTCAGGAGAAAGTGAGATCTAGGTACTCAGGTCAACCAGTGAAAAGACATGAAGAAGAGAGATGTTATCAATTAATGAATAAAAATACCACTAATATAAACAGTTCTATAGTCAAGACAATTTTCACTAGACCAGGATATACCTCTTTTGGCCCACTGAAAGGAAAAGAAAAAGTCACCTATCTTCACAGTCTGGAAGAGGATCCTGGAGGGTGATAGTAGAACTTTACCTTTTTTCTTAATTAAAAGTACCTGGCCTCTTTTGAGGCCATTTGTAACTTGCTGAGAAATATTCATGTGAAGTTATCTTCAACTTTCAAAAAAATTAATAACATTCATGAAGAGCATAAGAGAATAATGTTTTATATACCAAACAGATCAAGGAAGCCCTCTAGGTTCATTTTAAAAATACTTCAGACTCACTCTTACAAACGTAATTTAATTGTTCAATTATGACACTATCCAATGTTTGAAAGAGACAGTTGGGAGAATAGCTCTGGAAACTAAAGAAGACTGTTGTAACATTTTGATTCAGTTAGCATCTATTTTCTTTTTTTTTCTAGGAAACTAGTTACATGATGTTACACTATTCACATATTTCCAAATATTTAACAAAATTTAAAAACTACAAGTAATTCACAGTTAGTGACAAAAAATCTGTTCACCTGATTATAGTGTAGGGATAATGGATGATTTCCCTGAAATGGCCCAATTCCAGTTCCTGATTGGTTGGCTTAAATTATATGGGGGAAAGTAAACACACACCCACACACACACACACATACACACACACACATTTAAACACTGTAATAACCCTTTGACCTAGCAATAGCACTTCTAGGGCTATATACCAAAGAGATCATACAAATGGGAAAAGGACCCACATGTACAAAAATATTCATAGCAGCTCTTTTTGTGGTGGAAAAGAATTGGAGATTGAGAGGATGCCCATCAATTGAGGGATGGCTGAGCAAGTTGTGGTATATGAATGTAATGGAATATTATTGTGCTATAAGAAATGATTAACAGGCTGACTTCAGAAAAACCTGGAAAGACTTGTATGGTCTGATGCTGAGTGAAGTGAGCAGAACCAAGGGAACAATGTATACAATAATAGCTATGTTGTGCAATGACTAATATTGATAAAGTTAACCCTTCCCAGCAATACAAGGATCTAAGACACCCCCAAGGGCCTCAGGATGGAAAGTGCTGTCTACATCCAAAGAAAGAATTATGGAATTTGAATGCAGGTTGAAGCATACTATTTACTATTTTTTTTTCTCTTCTGTTGAGTTTTGTTTCCTCTTTCTGGTGGTTCCCCCTATTGGTTCTAATTTTTGCTTACAACATTACTAATCTGAAAATATGTTTAATAATAATGTATATATATATACATATATATGTGTATATATGTATATATGTAATATATATGTAAATATATATTTACATATATATAGCCTATATCAGATTGTGTGCTGTTTTGGGGAGGGTGGTGCGGAGGAAGGGGGAGAAAAATTTTAAACTCAAAAGCATATGGAAATGATTGTTGATAAATCAACATAAATAAATAAATATGATAAAATAAGTTCAAATGAATCAACGAAGGTAAATTTTGGTTATACAATTATTTTACTTCATGGAAACTAGGACATCTAATATGAATATGTAAGTTCTATTCCCTAAGTAGACAGATTATAGAAACAAGAAAAAAAAGAAGATTGCAGTATAAATCTCTAAAGACTCTTTTAACTCACAATTTCACATTTTATTCAAGAAATAGAAAAAGTAGGCCTAAAAGGGCACTCTGTCTGTTAAAAAAGTTTTATTTTTTTTCCCAAATTACACGCTAAAATAATTTTAACTTTTTTTAAAGTTTTGTGTTCTAAATTCTATCCCTCCCTCCTTTCTCTTCCCCCTCCCTATAGGAAATACTTGTACAATCATTTAGAAAAGTTTACATATTATTGATTTTTATAAGATGAATCAAATAAAAGAAAAATAATGAAAGAAAGAAAGTGAAAAATAGCATGCTTCAGTCTGTTTTCAAACAATATCAGTTCTTTCTCTGGAGGCAGATAATGTATTTCATCATTAATCCTTTGGGATTACCTTGGATCATTGTACTGCTGAGAATATTGCTGTTACTGTGCACAACATTCTCCTGGTTCTGTTCACTTCACTTTGCATTGATTCATGTAAGTCTTTCTAGGTTTTTTTCCTGATGTCATCCTACTTGTCATTTTGTATAGCACAACAATATTCCATATTATATACCACAGCCTGTTTAGCCATTCCCTAATAGATGGGCATCCCTTCAATTTCCAATTCTTTACCACCACAAAAAAGATCTGTGATGAATACATTTGTATAAGTAGGTCCTTTTCCTTTGCTTTGACCTCTTTGACTTAGGAATGGCATTCTTGGGGCAAAGAATATACACAGTTTTATAGCTTTTTGGGTGTAGTTCCAAATTATTTTCCAGAATGGTTGGACTAATTCCACAAATAGTCTATTTATTGCTGTTCAGTCATTTCAGTTGTGTTTGACTCTTCAACAACCACAATAGTGCATAGTGTCCCAATTTTTTCCAAATCCCCTCCAGCATTTGTCATTTTCTTTTTCTGTCACATCACCCAATCTGATAAGTGTGAGGTGGTACCACAGCATTGTTTTAATTTGCATTTCTCCAATCATTAGTGTTTTAGAGCTTTTTTTAATGTGACTTGATTTTTTTTCTTCTGAAAACTGAATGTTCATTTCCTTTGACCATTGATCAACTGAAGAATGGCTCTTATTTTTATAAATTCTGCTAAGTTCCATAAATGTTTGAGAAATGAGTCATTTATCAGAGAAAAATGCTTTAAAAGTTTTCCCCAATTTCTGATTTTCTTTCTAATTTTGGCTGCATTCTTTTTGTTTGTTCAACAGCTTTTTTAATTTCTTGTAATCAAAATAATCTATTTTACCTTCCATGATTTTCTCTGTCTCTTTTTTTGGGGGTCAAAATTCCAGTTATCAATAGATCTGACAGGTCTACTTTTCCACGTTCCCCTTATGTACTTTTGATATTACACTTATGTTACATTTATAATTTGACCTTATACTAGTGTATGGTATGAGATGTTTTTCTATGCCTCCTTTCTGTCAGACTGCTTTCCTGCTTTTCTAGCAATTTTTGTCAAATAGTGATTTATTCCCTCCCCACCCCCAAACTTGTATTAATCAAACACTAGAATAATATTGTCATTTACCGCTATGAAATGTGCACCTATTTTTTCCACTGATCCACTACTCTATTTCTTAACCCATATCAGAATTACTTGAAGATTACCACTTTCTAATCTTGTTTGAAAATTAGAGCTGCTAGGCTGCCTTCTTTCATGTGTTTTTTTTTAAATGATTCCCTTGATATTCTTGACCTTTTGTTCTTCCAGATTAATTTTATTATTTTTCTAAACTACGTAAAATAATTCTTTGGCAGTTTAATTGTAATGGCACTGAACAAGTCAATTAACTTACATAGAATTGTCATTTTTATTATATTGACTTGGCCTACCCTTGAACAATTAATATTCTCCAGTTGTTTAGATCTGTCCTTATTTGTGTGAAAAGATTTTGTAACTATATTTATATAATTTCTGTAGTTGTCTTGGCAGTTAGGCTTCTAAGTATTTTATGTTGCCTGTAATCATTTTATTTTATTTTTCATATTATATTTCCAATTACATATAAAAACTATTTTTACCATTTTTTAAAATAAAATTTTGAGTACCTCCCTTTCATTTCTCCTCTCTTCCCTAGGGGGAGTGTTCCTGTCCTCCAATCCTGTGCTATCCAGTGCTCCAATCCTGATCTGTATCTTGCCGTTGGACACAGATGGCTCCCGAGGAGAAAGTGAGGCTGGTGACTTTGCACAGCCCTCCCTCACTTAAATCCAATTCACTTGCAAGTCATGGCATTACCTCCCTGATGTCATGGTCCTCTTTGAGATTGAAGGACAAACAGTAACAAGAACCTCTCTTCCTAAGACAGTAACCAATTTGAGATAGGTTATGTATGTGCAATCATGCAAAACTTTTTTCCATGTTAGTGACATTGTGAAAGAAGAAACAGTTTATAAAAGGGAACAAAAAAACTACAAAAATGATAATAGTGTGTTTTGATCTGTATTCAGACTCCAATCAGTTCTTTCTCTGGATGTGGATAGCATTTTCCATCATGAATACTTTGGAATTCTCTTGGATCATTGTATTGCTGAGAAAAGCTAAGTCAATCATAGCTGATCATCTCACAATGTTGCTGTTACTTTGTACAATGTTCTCTTGGTTTTCTTGCTTCTCTTTGCATTAGTTCATGTAAGTCTTTCCAAGTTGTTTTTCCTAACCTGAAATCTGCCTGCTCATCATTTCTCATAACACAATATTATTCCATCACATTCATATACCACAACTTGTTCAGCCATTCCCCAATTGATGGGCACCTCCTCAATTTCCAATTCTCTGTCACTACAAGAAGAACTGCTATGGATATTTTTGTACATGTGGATCCTATTGCCTTTTTGTGATCTCTTTGGGATACAGATCTAATAGTGCTATTGTTGGATCAAAGGGTGTGCACAGTTTTATTGCCCTTTGAGCATAGTTCCAAATTGTTCTCTGGAATGGTTGGATCAGTTCAAAACTCCACCAGGAGTTTACAATCATTTTAAATGGAAATTCTCATTCTATTTCTTCTCCCTGGGTTTTGTTAATAGAATATAGAAATGCTGATGATTTATTTGAGTTTATTTTATATCCTGCAACTGTACTGAAATTAATTGTTTCATCTAGTTTTTTAATTGAATTTCCAGAGCTCTCTAAGTATACCATCATATCATCTGCAAAGAGTGATAGGTTTATGTCTTCATTGTCTATTTTTATTAATTCATTTTCTTTTTCTTGTTTTATGACTATAGCTAGTATTTCTAGTGTAATATTGAAGAAGAGTAGTGATGGTGGACAGTTGCTTCACCTCTGATTCTATTGTGAAAGCTTCAAGTTTATCCCCATTTCAGAAAATTCTTGTTCTTGTTTTGAGACAGACACTATTTATCATTTTAAAAAAGGCTCCATTTGGGGCAGCTAGGTGGCGCAGTGGATAGAGCACTGGCTCTGAAGTCAGGAGGACCTGAGTTCAAATCCGAGCTCAGACCAAACACTCGACACTTACTAGTTGTGTGACCCTGGGCAAGTCACTTAACCCCAATTGCCTCACCCAAAAAATTAATTAAATAAATAAATAAAAGGCTCCATTTATTTCTATACATTCTAATGCTTTTAATAGGAATGGGTGTTGTATTTTTTTTTTTTGGTGACACATTTGGGGTTAAGTGACTTGCCCAGAGTCACCCAGCTAGTGAGTGTTGTATGATTTGAACTCAGGTCCTCCTGACTCCAGGATCAGTGCTCTATCCACTGTGCCACCTAGCTTCCCCAGGGTATTGTATTCTTTCAAATTTTTTTTTCCTGCAAAAAATAATACAATTGCATTGTTTTTGTGTTTTTGTTATTGATATGGTTAACTATGCTGATGGGAAAAAATAGGAAAAAAAAGAGAAAAGAGAAAAATTGAGTCAAACTGCTCAGTCCTTGCCCAGGATTCTCACACATTAATGATATTAGAGGTCCAGTTTCTGTAATTCTATCAAAGACAAGAACTTTATAATCATTTCATCATTCTTCCTTTCTTTCACAGTGGGCTCTACTTTCCAGTTTTTCATATATCCAGCTATTATTTAAGGCCCCATTTGGGTTCTGATTCTAAGCTTCATTTCTTCAACAGTTGAAGGAATACTTATTCTCTTTCACCTCTGTGCCTTCGATCATTCTGTTTCTTATTCCTGGAACCAGCAAATCAATGATAATTTATTAAATACCTGTTTTGTGCCAGGTGCTGTCCTAGACACTGAGTACAAATAAGAAGAATAAAGCAATCCCTATATCATGCCCCCAGTCCTTTAAAGTCCAACCTGGATGCCACTTTCTCAATGATGCCTTTCCCTATTCTTTAGAAAGGAGTCTTCCCATCAATCTCCCAGGGAAAATAGTTTTTCAGATCCCTGATATATAATATATATGCACACATATATATATATAGTATCATTATATATGTATATATAATTGGAAAGACTTACATGAACTAAATACATACATATATACATATATACATGCACATATATAAATAGATATGGATATATATATACACAGACATATATATATATATATACACACACACACATATAGATATAGATAGATAGATATAGATAGATAGGTATATATCTATATATCTATATACATATATCATGTTTTAAGATATTTCTCTTGCTATCTTCTCTCATTAGATGGACTTTCATGAGTTTAAATATTCTCCTCTCCTTTCTTCTCTCTTCTGTCCTCAGTTTACCTCTCCTCTCGCCAGTCTAATGTAACTGAACAAACCTTTATTAAGCACCAAATACATTCTAGTCACAGGTAATACAACAAAGGAAATCGAAACAGCTCTTGTCTTTAAGGAATCTGTATTTTGCCCTCGCTTCTCTAAACTACATCCTTAACCCCTAGAAAAATATTCTGCATATAATGCCTGATAAATGTGTTAAATCACCTTTAAATCAATCAATATCCTTTTATTAGGTGTTTATTTTGTGATAACCCATTGTGTAGGTACTAAGGATATAAATACAAAACTTATATAAGGTTTATCCTTGGGGAGCTTACATTTGATCAGGGGAAGCAATATAACTAATATGATATAATACAATAATACAGTGTATCACATGTATATTATGTGTTTAGAAATATATAAATTTCTATTCTATTCTATTATACAAATCCAAAATATTTGAAAGGGTAGAGTACATTAGTAGCTGGAAAAGTGTCAGAAAACCTTTAAATAGAAGGTGACATGAGCTCAGTTTTTAAACAGGGCGTTTTCAAACAGCCAGTTGCAATAAATTAAATGAGGAGAAAAAAATAAATTAACCAGGTTTTTTTTTTAAACATCACAAAAAGGTATAATTCTGATCTTCAATTAAAAAAATGTTTCTCAGTAGGGAAAAAGATAGCTTTAGTTCAGAAATACTTATTTTAATTTTTTGTGATATTGGTTTTCTGGAGATCTCTTTACCGATATTCCAAAAGTTTCATTCTTTTTAGAAAATTTTCACAAGTTTAAAATAGTTATACTCAGGAGACTATAAAGAAAGCTTCAAATCATTATCCTGAGATCCTCTTAATACACTAAGTAAAACTCACCATTTTTCTTTCTGGGTTCCCTGACATTGAAATTATCTCTCCTTATTGTCTAAAATTACTTCATCTCTTGCCAACAATAATTCAGACATTTATAGTTGTGGGAAAAAGAAAGTCTCACCTTCCAGCGACATAGCTCCAGAAATACATCATCTAATAAAACCAGACAACACTGAATATGGGTCACCTAGGTTTTGTGAAATGTATGGCAATGTGCAAAATTAAGAAAGAAGGGAAGGAGTGCTTTCTTCTGCTGTTTTCTATTATCTTCACAAACCTGAAAAAGAAAAGCTTTAAGGTTTTGCAGTCCTTTGTATCCAGGTATTCACCCCAAGAATAAAAATGAGGACTTTTGCCTTTCTTTTAATACATAGAGTTTATAATCATATTTTTCCCATGGTACAATGAAAGGACATTGGTTCTGGAGGCAGAGAAGCCTAATTACAATTCTGGTCCTTACTAGCTTTGTATGACCTTGAGAAAGTCATTTAAAATCTCTGGGTCTCAGTTTCCACATTTGTAAAATGATGGAGTTGGATTGCTAGTGAGCTCTTCCCTGAGATTCCCTTCCATTTACATTTTATATATCTGTGTACACAAATTCATACTTCAAATATCATCTCCCCCATTATATTTTGGAGATCCTTGAAGACAAGGGACATTCGTTGCTTTTCTTTCTATCCCCACCAAAGTGCCTGGCATATAAGCACTTAATGAATGTTTGTTAAATGATTGCCTAACTAGCTGACTTTTGAGGTTACTTTAATCTTCAGATCAGGGGTAGGGGGTGTCCATGGATGGATGTTAGGAGGTCCATGAGCTTGAACGGGAAAAATAAGTTTTATTTTCACTAAACTCTAAGTGAAATTTAACATTTTCTTTAAATATTTAAGGTCTCATTAGGATTTCACTATACTGCCAAAGTGGTCTAAGAAGAGCTGGCCTTAATTCCTGCTTCAGCTACCTACTGGCTCTGTGACTCTGGGCAAATTATTTGAAAAGCATGCATGTATATACACTCATGTGTATACATATGTACATATGTGTATAAACATTGTGTGCTTTTATACATACATATATTAGTGTTATATATGTATTTAAGGGGTATATATATATATTTGTGTATATGTGTGTATATATGGATGTGTATATATATATATATACACATATGTGTGTATACATATACGTGTGTGTGTTTGTGTGTGTGTGTGTGTAAAAATGATCCCTTAATGTTGATAAGAAAACTACCACTAGCAGATTATATATGGGGCCCTAGAGGAATAAAATTGAAATGTGAAAGCATGGCAAGAATGGATCCTGGAGGAGACAAAGAGCCTACATGTTTAGTCCTGAGGCTGTGGACAGCTTTGGGTCTTAGTGGTTTCTCACACACTGCACTGCCAGTAAAGGAGTAATGAAGAAAGAGACTTAACAGACAGTATTTATCTAAATACAACTACTGGTTTACATATGGGAAAAGAGATTCTCCATATCATCCACATCAAGTTGAGTCAGCAAAATTTAGAGAGTAATTAAGATTAAACTGGGAGGAAGCAGATCTGTGAAAGCTTTTCTTAATTCCCTCAACTACTCATGCTCTCTCTCCCTGAACTACCTTGGATTTATTCTGTGCAATCTTATATATTTACAGGTTATTTTTTTTTCCTGCAAAGAGAATGCACATTCCTTAAGAGCATTGAGAAGTCTCTTGTTTGTGTCTGCATTTTCAATGCCTAGCACATAGTATGTACATAATAAATACTTATCGATTGTATAATCCACCTGTTTCTTGTTTGGTTAACATACAAGACAAAAGATGCAGAAAGATAAACAGATAATGGTACTTTGGAAAGAGAGAAGAATCCTAAATCAGAGGTCTTGGGTTAAAATCCTGTTTCTTCCACTAAGTGGTTATATAACCTTGAACAAGTCACATTTTTTCTGCATCTCAGTTTTTATCAGTTTTAAAATTAGTCTTTTGGCTTACTGAACTTGAAATGTTCTTCCAATTCTATATCTATAATCTGATGACAAGGAAGATTTTTCTCAAAAAATTTGGGCCAGATTGATTAATAATCATTAAATCAGGTGGGATAGTCAGTCTATCATCATTGCATAGGAATAACTATTCCACAAAAGGCAGCAAGGCAACACTGTGGATAGGGTATCGGACCTGGATCTTGCCACAGACACTTATTAGCTGGATGACATTGGATGTCTTTCAATCACTTTTAGCCTCAATTTCTTCACCTATAGAATGGGGATGATAATAGCATCCACCTCACAGGGTTGTTGTTCAAAGGAGAACACAGATTTAAAGTATTTTGCAAATGATAAGGTACAATAAAAACACTTGCTATTATTAATAACAATAAGACTACTACTACTACTACTACTACCACTATAGTTGCTGCTGCTGCTGCTATTGACTGGTAACAGCAACAAAAAAAGCTGGTGATGGTTAACCACATGTAAAAAAAAAGCAATAAACTTCATGAAGAAGTATTGTAATATTTCAAATAGCACATTCTAGGATTTGGCTACTAGAAGGAAATGATAAATAATTGTCCAAATTAGTTTAAGGAAGTCAGAATCAGCATTCATAGTGTAGTATGTTTCCTAAGAAGATGCTGAAAAGGAAAAATTCATCATTTGCAAGGTACTGGGAGGTACTAGTTGCCCAAAGTAGTCAGCAAGCATAGCCAATGGACAAACATGGAGTTAGAAGGTGGAGTATTGGACTTGGAATCTGTAAGATCTGAGTTCAAATTCTCTCTTTTATTAGCTGTGTGACCCCAGCAAGCCATTTAAGCTCTTTTGTCCTCAGTTTCCTCATCTGTAAAATGAGGAGGTTAAACTATGAGGCCTCCACAGTCCCTTCCAAGTCCAGATCTATGGTCCTATGATCATAATTTGGGAGTCAAGCCATTTTCTTATGGTGGTAGATGGGCAATGTGATCACGTGATTTCATAGATGTACCTTCTAGGGAGGAAACTCTCTCTACCAATACAGAACTTCAGCTTTTCTGCTACTTAGAGGATTGGTAGAGATCTCTGAGATGGCAAATGATCTGCCTAGAGTTACACAGCCAAAATGCTTCAATCAATCAAATGTTTATTAGAAGCCTAATAGGTAGTAGGTACTGTGCTAGGCTCCAGGGACTCAAGAATAAAAATGAATCATTGCCTGCCTTCATGGTGCTTATATTCATCTGAAATTTCAGTCTTCATGACTTCCAGCCTGGATCTTTCTATACTACACTATACTCTCTGTCACGGAAGACATTATTTTCAGAATAAAGAACAAACAACAAAACAAAAACCCTGTGAATGACAAAGCTGCATACACATCTACATAGATATACATTTTTAGGTTTATGCAATAGTTTTAGTAATTTTGCCCCTCGCCCCCACCTCATGCCTTTTACTGTTCTAAGGCAGGAGACCATGAATCTACATTATTAGACTCTCACACTGTACTGCACTTATTATGAATTATGGTTATTAAAATTAACTGAAGCATGAGAAGAGTTTTTATTTATAAAACTATGACTGTCACCAGCTTTATAACTGTTAAAGTTTTGCTAAGTAAAGGGTGGAAAAGGGTGTGAAGAGTCAAGTTTTTAAAAACTATGGCCCTTGGGTGTTGAGTGGGAACTCTTGGAAAAAGACCTAATTTTGAAGACATGCTCAAGGTCATTGCTAAAATGGTTTTGTGGATACAATAATATTAACATTTATTACTTAAGCAGTCAGATACTGAAAGGGATTAATCTTGATTTGCTAAATGTGCAAGAGTTTATAGACTAAAAAAAAAAGAAAAAAAAAAACATTCCTTCCCTCCAGAGGTTTATGTTCTAATGTGGATAACACACACATGGACAAAAGTGCATGATTTATGTGGGCAAAGTATGGGAAGCAGGGACAAATTTTAAAAGTCTCTACTAGTTACTTAAAATAGTGAAGAGGATGAATGATGATGATGAAGATGATGGATGAAGATGATGATGAAGATAATGATGGGTAAAGATGATGATAATGATGATGATGATAATGATGATGATGATGATAATATGGGGGAACAAGTTAGAAGAGATGGCTCCTGAGGAACCTTTAAACTATCAGGCACAAAGTCAATATAAATTCTTGCTTGGCATTTAGAGCTCTTCAAAACCAAGCTCCAATCTGTTTCCAGCTTTTTTATATATTGCCACCTTCCACACACTCTACAGTCCAGATAGATAGGCCTTCTTTTGCCTCACACTGAGCACTTTGTCTCATCTCCATACGTCCTGCACTGAGTGTCTCTCATTCTCAAAATGTACTCCCTTTTCATCTCTGCTTTTTACAATCTCTAGTTCTCTTCAAAGATCAGATCAAGCATCACTTTCTAGATGGAGTGTTTCCCAATCCTGCCTGCTAATGCATACTTTTTGTATAAATGCACATCTTCCCCAAAACAATGTAAGCTTCTTGAGGACATATACTGTTTTGTTTTTTTGTATTTGTATCCCTAGAGCTTAACACATTGTCTGTCATATACTAGGAACTTAATTGATGTTTATTGATTTATTGAGTTCTATAATTTAGTGATTTTAATTATTAGGAAAAATTTCCTTATAACAACCCTAAATCTATTTTTCTAAAGGGGCTACCCATTGCTCCTAGTTCTTTCCACTTAGGCCAAAAAGATAGCATCCAATTCTTCTTTACTTGAAAGCCCTTCAAATTCTGAAAGATAGCTCTGTGCTTACTCCTATTCCCTGCTCCCCATCATACTTCATCTAGTCTAAACAAATATAGCTCCTACAGTCATAGTCCAAGTCCAATGTAAACAAATGAATACAAGGCTAGGCTGAAATAAAAGCCAAGGAATCACAGAGGGAATTATGTATGCTAATCACAAGTTCTCATCTAGATGGCACTGTAGACAGAGCGTAGGACCTGGAATTTGAAGGAATTGAATTCAAATAAAGCCTCAGAAAATTATTAGGTGTGAGACTGTCAGGATACCCATACCAAGACCACCCCTCTTTTCTCTGTTAGAAGACACCCCATTTTCCAGAGCTAAGGCCCAGCAAGCAAGCTTTGCCCTGAGCTTGGCACAACAACAATCCTTTGCACTCATCCTCTGGATGAACCATGCTACAGCCAAATCCCAGAATTGTATCACACCAGCCCTGGGTGGTCCCTGAAAAACACCTGCTTATCTGGACCACAGTTAACCATGAAGCCCTGCTATGAATCAAACAGCACCTTGGGCAAGTAACAACCTCTGTCTGACTCAGTTTCCTCAACTGTGAAATGGTGATAATAATAGCACCTCCCTCCCAGGTTTGTTGTGAAGATCAAATGTGATCTTGTAACTCATTTAGCATTAGAGTAAGCTAGAGTAAGCACTATATAGATATTAGCTATTATTATTATTAATCTCCTAGGATTGTTGTGAGGAACAAATGAGATCATATTTGTAAAGTGCCACTGTTATAATAACAGAATGATAACAAGGAAAAACACTTTACTATGCACATGATATGACCAGACGATTTTGAAAGTTTCCATCTTAGCAGGAACTCTTTGTTTTTAACTCTTGGTACAGTGAGCATTTAATATGATCACAACTACTCTAAGGTTGCTTTGAGTTCTTGTGGCCATGATGGTTTTATTTAAAAAAAGTTTATGTTTCTATCCTCTTCCCAAAGATCACAATAATTTCTAAAATAAAATGAAATTATACATCTCTGCAGAAAGATTGTAACTCCTTTTTTTTTAAAGGCTATGGTTTAAAATGGGTGATTAATAAATGTTTGATTCCTCCCTAGTTCTTTCACAACTGGAAAGCTTCACTAAAGTTAAAACCAGGGGAGTTCAATTGCAATTAGTCCAGTGTATTATTAAATAGCTCATGAAATGATCTTGAAAAGATTCACAGTTGGAGAGAGATTTGCATAGAGCAGATTTAGCACCCAGTGAAAATGACAAATCATTTGCCCTCACTTTAGAAATCAGTGAGAGACAAAGTCTTTTTTATAACTCTTGCCTTCTAGGATGTGCCTTGTATGCAGCTTCACAACTCTGCAGGCATATGTGGTCACTTACCTCAGATTTTTTTTTAACTGGACTTGGACTTTGAGTTGCAATAGGCGAGGAATTCCCATCCAATTCTCTCTACTTGTGCCAAAAAAGCAAATCTTTTGCAATTCTTAAACCTGGAGAGTCACCCAGAAGCACTGAGAGGTAAATGGCTTACCCAGGGTCACATAGGTAATGTAAGAGATGGGACATGAATCCAGATCACATTGGATCCAAGGAAAACCTATATTCTATCATGCTGTCTCTCTACCCCAGAATGCTTTGTCCAAAGCTCAAGAGCTTGCTTTAAACAGTCAGTTAATCTCTTTGGGCATTAGGGTCCTTATCTGTAAAATGAGGGAGCTAGATCACATGACTTCTAAAGCCCCTTCCAGATCCGAATATGATTTTTTCATTTTAATTAAATTTAACAAGATTAATTTATCTAAAGGCACTTTGACAAAATAAAATTGCAAAAAAATAGTTCCTAGCCTCAAGGAGATTACATTTTATTAGGCAACGATAACTTGGTTTGGAAAACAAATGTTTTTTCATCCATAAAAGTAGTGACCTTTACTAGTAAGTACTTTAAATTTGCTTGATAGTATTGGTTTTAGATTCATTCACTTCATTTATTTCTCTCACAGTAGATTTGACTTTTTTCTTTTATTTTTAATTTATAAAATAAAGCAAGAATTTCTGTAACATAGTACAATAAAAAGATGCACATGAACTTGCAAATCTCCTATGTACAACTTGCTATTTCTTTCAAATATTCAAAATTATCATGTAAATTTCTTTTTTCTTCCCATCCCACCCTAGAAATGGTTACCATTAAACACACACACACACACACACACACACACACACACACACAAAATTATTCTATATGTACTTCTATTCATCAGTTCTTTCTCTGGATGCAGATAGTGTCTTTCTTCACATGTCCTTTGTTTTTAATTTGTGTATTTATAATAGTCAAATCTATTATAATAGTCAAAACTTACTCATTCAAAGTCATTCTTACAACAATAGTGCTATTACTGTATCCAATATTCTCTTGGTTCTTCTCATTTGGCTCTTCATTATTTTATTCAAGTCTTTCCATATTTTTCTAAAATTATTGAGCTCATCATTTCTTATAGCACAGATTCCATCACAATCATATAGCACAACTTGTTCACCCATTCCACGTCTATAATCCTATGAACTCAGGGGCATGGCATTAGAGTTCTGACTCCAGCATTTACTTCTTAAGCCCAAAGCTCTCCCAGCCTACAAAGCACAGGAGAGAACCTGTTCAATCCAGGACTCAAGGATCTCTCAGACTCTATTTCCCTTTGTCCAGTATCAATTGGGGCAAATGAGGGTATAATGGCTATGTTTGTGTTCAAAGTGCGTCCTTCACAAAAATAGAAATTGTTAAAAGAAAGGGAGTAATCATATAGCATTTGAAGAGGTTACCTAGTTACCAGCTCCATTTGACATGTATACACATTCATATATGCACGCGTGTATGTGTAGATGTATAGATGGATATACATATATTTATGCATACACATATAAATCTATTTTATGTATATGTACATGCATGTATATTGTATGTACATTATATTTTAATATATGTGTGTCTAATATATGTATATTAAATGTATATTTATATACATTTTCATGCACACTGTATTTTATTTGTGTGTGTGTGTGTGTATGGATACTTATACATATATTTTCATAGAACATAAATGGGACTAGGCAAAAAATGGATAGGTTATAATATACATTATTGGAGGGCACTCCCAAGTCGTGAGAACAAGGATTTTTTTTTTTATTTTTTGAGGCAATTGGGTTTAAGTGACTTGCCCAGAGTCACACAGCTAGCAAGTATTATGTGTCTGAGGCCAGATTTGCACTCAGGTCTTCCTGATTCCAGGGCCAGTTCTCTATCCACTGCACCACCTAGCTGTCCCAAGAACAAGGATTCTTTAGAGTAATTTGATTATATTTTCTATTTACTTGTGTGCTTATGTGACCCATGCAAGGTCTTTGAGGGCCAAACCTCTGTACATGACATTTCATCTCTTGCCTCTGTGCCTTATCCTGGCTGGCTCCCTTTCCTGCAATGCTCTTCCTCTCCATATGTTACTTATACAACCCCTGGCTCCCTTCAACACTCAGATCATGGGCCATACCTCTGCAGGCAACCTTAATGTCATCCCTTCCTCTCTTCAGCAGCAGAGTGTATCCATTACTATTCCTACCCTCTCATTTTCAATCTCTCTCTATCTACTGATTCATTCCCTGCTGCCTAAAAACACATTCATTTCTCCTCCATCCTGAAACAAAACAAAGAAAAAAAAAGCATTTCATTTGATGCAAACTGGCATCTCCATTAGTCATGGCCCTATATTTCTCTCCCACTTGTAATATGACTCCATGAGAAATTCCTCTACATTAGGTACTTTCACTTTTCCATCTTACTGTCTTCTAAACCTTCTACAATCTGGTTTTTGACCTCTTTATTCAAGTGAAACTTCTCTCTCTAAAGTTAATAATTATCTCTTAATTTGCCAAAGCTAATGGCTTTTCTCAGTCCTCATCCCCTTCTTTCCTTCAAGGTTCTTACAGGAAGACTTTCTTGATCCCTGAGTTATTTTTCTCTCCTTCAAATTATATTTTAGTCATCTATCTGTGTAAATGTTGTATCTCCCCAGTAGAATGTAAGCTCCTTGAAGGCAGGGACTGTTGTCATTGTTATTTTTTTTTATTTGTGTCTTCAGTTCCTGGAATTTAACATGGGGCTAATAACTGCCTGTGAATTGAATTTTATTGTCTCATCCAAAAGCAAAATATTTCCCACTCTTTCATGTTCTCTTTTAGCTTTTAAACAGAACTCTTTTGGGAGATGCTCATGACATCAATTCCCGCCTTGCCTCTTACCTTTCCAATAACTGCTTTGATAATTATTTTAGTGTTATTATTTTTACACAATGACAATATATTATTTGTATTTACTAATCTGACTTTCAGTCATCCTTTCCACAAGTTGCTTAACTAAGCACAAGAAGGTAATAAATAACCTATATACATTGATGTGAATTTTCCTTTGATTCTGTGCTCACTGCTCAGCAAAATTTTAAATCCAGCAGTTAAGGCTTTCCCTCCACTTTTCTTCCCCCTGCCCAGAACCTAGCTGAACAAGTGTGTACATTAATGAGACAAATGAGAAATAAGAAAATGAGTATCTTGAGAGAAAGGTAGCAATTTACATGAAAATTAATATACCCTCCCTCATGCCTTCTACCAGAATCTCTGGTAATATCTCTTCTACTACTCTTGAGTACTATCTCTTTATATATTTGAAACTTTTTTTTTCCAAAATTCAAGGTGGAGATGCGTCCATACAATGTGTGATTAAATGCTGTTTTACTGTAGATACTTTTGTAAAGATACATTATTGTTATTTAATTTTATATTTTACATTTCTCAGTACTTACTTAACATACCATGAAAAGGTGGAGAGAGTCTAAACTAACCAGTATCCCTAACTTCAACTAGCAACAATGCACAAAATACCATTTGTACCCATATAGCCTTTAGTTTCCTGCACAAATTGCATGGGATTCTCTAGTTTTGTTTCCAATCTTCTTCTTCCTTATACCATTTGGACAACCAGGCAATTATTGTCTATACCACTTAGGACTCCTTTATCCTTCCCTTTGCTCCTTAATTCTCTCCATGATCTCTTGGCCACAACACATTTGGACTACTTAACTGCGCTCATGAATTGGTTGAGGCTGGACTCACCATTTCTATTCCTTTAAGTGAGATAAAGGACCATGAGGAATTTCTATTTGCCTTGACTCATAAGATCTTCCAGATCTTACCACTTACCCTGCTTCTACACCCTCCTGGCCTGTGGTCAGCATTTCTATATTAATCTATCAACCAATAAGCATTAAATGAGAATTTTTTTGTGTGCCATGCCCTGTACTAATTTCTGGGGATACAAAAAGAGGCAAGAGGTAGTACCTACCCTCAAGGAGCTTACAGTCTAATGGGGAGACAACATGCAAAATAGTTTATGCAAAGCAAGCTATAGAGGGGATAAATAGGATGTAATTAATAGAGGGAGAGCACTGGAATTAAGAGGGATTGGGGAAAGCTTCTTATAAAAAAGATGAAATTTTAGTTAGAACTTGAGGGAAGTCAGAAAGGTGCATAGTCAGAGTGGAGGAGGAAGAGCATTCTAGGCATGAGAGACAGACAGAGCAAATGCCTGGAACAGAGAAATGGAGCATCTTACTCTTTGAACAGCCAGGAGACCAGTGTCACTGAAACAAAGAGTATGTGTCAGGGAGTAGAGTGGAAGAAGACTGGATAGGTATGAAGGGACTAAATTCTAAAGGGCTTTGAATGCCAAACAGGATTTTGCATTTGATTCTGGAGGTAAAGACAGTCACTAGAGTTTATTTAGTGGGGGGAGGGTGACATCATTGGACTTGAGCTTTAGGAAAATCACTTTAGTGGCTGAATGGAGATTGGATTGGAGTGGGAAGAGACTAGAGGAAGGCCGATGGATTCACCAGCGGGCTATTGCAGTAATCAAGGTGTGGGATGATGAACGCCTCCATTAAAGTTGGGGTAGTGTCAGAGGGGTGATGATGAAAAGTGGGAGGAGGGTATTGTCCTCCACAGAAATAGGGAGGGTGACTATATGAGGTGTTCAAGGAGGACTAGCAACACTGATGTGAGGGCTTGCAGAGCTCTTTTTAGGGCTGCTCATCTACCTTTGGTGTTCACCTGGCACTCATCTCTTAGCTGTGGCACCAAGAAATTGTGAAACACTCAGTGGCCACAACCTGGTAAACCATCTAGGGCTAGGCAGAGGGGCTAACCAACAGGCCTCAGACCTGCTGGCTAGTTGGGGGGTATCTACCCCAAGAATGTGAAGACTTCACCTAGTAGAATGGGTGGATGAGAACAATTTGTTAAGATGGCTATGAAGGTGGCTGAAGCAAGCACTGTGGAGTGCTAAGAGCTTGGTCAGATACCAAACACATCAAGGTCAACTTCTGCATCCTGGGTCATCATACCTTGTCTTGTTTTTTTCTTGCCAGTGGATTTTATGGCCCTGGAAGAGTGAGACTGACAACTTTTTATTTAAATCCAATCCATGAGCAAGTCGAGACATGACCCCATGATATCATTGGTCCTGTTTGAAAAGGAAGGAAGAACAATAACAATAGCATATAATACAGTTGTCACATGCTCCTCTTGAAGACATGTGTAGAGGAACTCAGTACCTCCTAAGAAGCTCATTTCTTTTTCTATCAGATCTAATTATAAGGGAATTTTTACTTCTGTTCAGGTTTTCATGACACCATTGTTATTCAGTTGATCAATTGTGTTTGACTCTTAGTGACCCCATGGATCATAGCATGCCAGTGCTGTCCATGGGACTTTCTTGGCTAAGATACTGGAATGATTTTCCATTTCATTTTCTAGAGGATTGAGGCAAACAGCAGTTAAGTGACCTGTTCAGGATGTCACAGCTAGTAAGTACCTGAGACCAAATTTGAACTCAGGTCTTCCTTACTCCATGTCCAGCACTCTATAATTGAGTCACCTAGCTGTCTCACCTGGCACATAGTAAGAGCTTAATATTTGCTTATTAACTTATTGACAAATTGCTTCAAAAACATGCCTTCTAATAAATAACTTAAATTATTTTTTATGTTTTTTTATTTTTTTCTTTATCTTTGTCTTTTTTTTCCTCTCCTTCTTCTCTTATACCCTTCTATTTTCTTGTAGGGCAGGATAGATTTTTATACCCCATTGCCTGTATATCTTATTTCCTAGTTGCATGTGAAAACATTTTTTAACAATTGTTTTTAAAACTCTGGGTTTTAAAATGCCAAGATGGTAGAGTAAAAGCAGTGACTTGCTTGAGCTCTCCCCCAAACCCCTACAAATACCTATAAAAATGGCTCTAAACAAATTCTAAGGCAGCAGAACTCAAAGACAGAGTAAAACAACTTTCCAACCCAAGACAACCTGGATGGTTGATTGGGAAGGTATATTGCACCGGGCTGGGAGAGGAACTCAGTTTGGCATGGGTGTGCAGGCCACAGCAAACCTGGAGCAGGCCTCAGAGGACTGAATCATGGGCAACTATGGCGGATTCCAGACTTCTCAACCCATAAATGCTAAAGACAACTTAGAAGGTCAGTAGGAAAAGTTTGTGTCTACAGTGAGAGAGAAGTGCAGTATACCAGCCACATTCCTGAGCTTGGCCCCTGGGTGGTGGCTGCCACTGGGAGCTTCTGGGCAATAGACTGAGGGGGAATCAAGTGGCTGATCAGAGGGAGATTGAAGGGATCTCTTTGCTGGTGCAAGATTCTCTTGCTTTGCCCATGCTTGGATCTGGGTCACAGTTCTGGGTGGCAGTCATGGGGTGAGGGGTAGTGCTGGCTTGGTAGAGTTTTTAGTGGCTGTGGAGAGAAAATCTAAGACAGAAAAGAGTGTTTGTGGTCACTCACAGACCAGAGCACAGTCCAGGAAAAGAGTAAATACCTCACCCTTGATCATAGTACCTTGGAAGAACTGAAAATTTTCAGGTCCCTAGAAGTATCTCTCAAAACAGCTGTGCAAAACCCCCAAAGCTTGGAACAGTACATTCTCCACACTGGAAACAGACTTCTACCTTAACAAAGAGTTTATAGCTCAAGTAATTGGCTGGGATCATGAGGAAGCAGCACAAAAAGAATTAGATCATAGAATCTTTCTTTGGTAACAAAGAAGATGAAAACATACAATCAGAAGAAGACAACACAGTCAAAGTTCCAGTATCCAAAGCCTCCAAGAAAAATATGAATTGGTCCCAGGCCATGGAAGAGCTCATAAAGAATTTTGAGAAGCTAGTAAGAGAAGTAGAGGGGAAAACTGAGAGTGATGCAAGAAAATCATGAAAAACAAGTCAATAGTTTGCTAACGGAGACTCCAAAAAATACTGAAGAAAATAACATCTTAAAAAATAGCCTAATCCAAATGGCAAAAGAGATCCAAAAAGCCAATTAGGAGAAGAATGCCTTAAAAAGCAAAATTGGCCAAATGAAAAAGAAAGTCCAAAAGCTTACCGAAGAAAATACTTCCTTAAAAATTAGAATGGAGCAGTTGGAAGTTGGTGACAATTTGAGAAATCAAGGCACTGTAATACTAATCCAAAAGAATGAAAAACTAGAAAAAAAATTTGAAATGTCTCATTGGAAAAACAACTGACTTGGAAAATAGATTCAGGAACGATAATTTAAAAATTATTGGACTATCTGAAAACCATGATCAAAAAAAGAGCCTAGACATCATCTTTCAAGAAATTATCAAGGAAAACTGCCCTGATATTCTAGAACCGGAGGGTAAAATAGAAATGGAAAGAATCTACTGAACACTTCTTGAAAGAGATCCTCAAAGGAAAACTCCTAGGAATATTGTAGCCAAATTCCAGAGTTCCCAGGTCAAGGAGAAAATATTCCAGGCAGCCAGAAAGAAACAATTCAAGTATTGTGGAAACACAATCAGGATAACACAAGATTTAACATCTTCTACATTTAAGGACCAGAGGGCTTGGAATGTGATATTCCAGAGGTCAAAAGAGAGAGGATCACAGCCAAGAATCACTTTCCCAGCAAGACTGAGTATAATCCTTCAGGGGAAAAAATGGATATTCAGTGAAATGGAGGACTTTCAAACATTCTTGATGAAAAGACCAGAACTGAATAGAAAATTTGACTTTCAGATATAAGACTCAAGAGAAACATGAAGAGGTAAATAGGAAAGAGAAATCATAAGAGACTTAATAAGGTTGAACATTTTACATTCTGCATGGAAAGATAATATTTGTAACTCATGACTCCTTTGTCAGTATAAGAGTAATTGGAGGGAAAAATTATATGTATATTTACAGATAGATAGATAGATAGATAGATAGAGGACACAAGGTGAGTTGAAGATGAAAGGGTGATATCTGGAGAATAACATTAAGGGGTGAGAGAGGATTATACTGGGAGAAGGAGAAAGAGAGGTAGAATGGGGTAAATTATCTCACATAAAACACACAAGAAAAGGCTTTTACAGTGGAGGGGAAATGGAGGGAAGGTGAGAGGGAATGAATGAATCTTATTCTCTTCAGATTTGGCTTAAGGAGAGAATAACATACACACTCAACTGGATATGGAAATCTATCTTATCCTACAGAAAATAGGGTGTGGAAGAGGAGAAAAGAGCAGGAGGATGATAGAGTGGAGGGCAGATTGTGGGAGGGCGTAATCAGAAGCAAACACTTCTAGAGAGGCACGGGGTGAAAAGAGAGAATAGAATAAATGGGGATAGGATGAAGGGAAATATACTTAGTTTTTTGCAATATGACTACTATAGAAGTGTTTTGCATGACTACACATGTATAACCTGTATCGAGTTGTTTGCCTTCTCAATGTGGGTGGGTGAGGAGGGAGGAAGGGAGAAAATGTGGAACCCAAAATTTAAAAAAAAAAAGACAAAAAAATTGTTTTCACATGCAACTGGGAAATAAGATATACAGGAAATGGGGTACAGAAATCTATCCTGCCCTACAGGAAAATTGAAGGGGAAGGGGATAAGACAAGGGGGGGAGATATAAGGGAGTATTCAGAATACATGCCATTTTGGGGTTGGGGGAGGGACAAGATAGGGAGAAAATTTGAAACTCAAAATCTTGTGGAAGTGACTATTGAAAACTAAAAATAAATAAATTAATTTTGAAAAGAAAAAAAGGAATAATAAAAAGAAAAAAAAAAGAAATTATGATCAGGCAGATTTCAGAAAAAAAAAAACCTAGAAAGACTTACATGAACTGATAAAGTGACCAGAACCAGGAGAACATTGTGCACAGTAACAGCAACACTATGTGATGATCAACTATGATAGACTTAACTCTTCTCAGCAATGCAATGATCCAGGACAATTTCAAAAGAATCATGATGGAAAATTCTATCCAGAACCAGAGAAAGAACTATGGAATCTAAGTGCAGATTGAAGCATACAATTTTCCACTTTTTTTTGTTTTGTGTTTTTTGTTTTTCTTTCTTGTGGCATTTTCCTTTTGTTCTGATTCTTCTTTCATGACATGACTGATGTGGAAATAAGATTAATATGATTGCACATGTATGACTTGTTTGAGATTGCTTACTGTCTTTGGGAGGGGGTGGGGAGAGTGGGAGAAAAAATTGGAATTCAAAATCTTATAAAAGGAATGTTGAAAACTATCTTCACATGTAACTGGAAAAAAATGAAATACCATTAAGTGGGGAAAAAAAGAAATGATGAGTAGGATGCTCTTAGAAAAACATGGAAAGACACAAACTGATGCAAGGTGAAATGAGGAGAACCAAGAAAACATTGTATACAGTAACAACACTATTGTATGATGATCTGCTATCAATAACTTAGCTACTCTCAATAATACAATGATCCAAGACAATTCTGTATGACTTACAATGAAAGGTGCTGTTCATCTCCAGAGGAAAAAATGGTAGAGCCTGAATGTAGTTCAAAATTTTTTCATTTGTTTCTTTATTTTTCCATATTTTTTTGGTCTGTGTTTTCTTTCACAGAATAACTTACATTGAAATGTGTTTTGCATGACTACACATATATAACCTATGTGAAATTGCTCATCTTCTCATTGGGGGTGAAAAAAATGGGGGAGAGAATTTGGAACTCAAAATTAAAAAAATATTGTTATGTTTGTTTTTACATGTAATTGGGAAAAAATAAAATAATGAAAAAGAAAAAATAAAACTCTGGGTTTCAAATTTTCTCCTTTCCTCGCTCCTCACCCACCCTCATTGAGAAGGGAAGCATCTCAATACAGGTTATACTTGTAGAGTCATGCAAAACCCTTCCATTATAGTCATGTTGTGATAAATTAACTATATTTCCTTTCAACCTATCCTGCCCCCCCCATTTATTCTATTCTCTCTTTTGACCCTGTTCCTTCTCAGAAGTGCTTGCTTCTGAACATAATTACAAAATACTTTTCACACAAATAAAGTCAGACCTAAATAATTTGAAAAAAAACAAAAGTTGCTCATGAGTAGGCTGAGCTAATATGATAAAAATTAAAATTCCATCTAAGCTAATTTAATTATTCAGTGCCATATCAAACTACCAAAAATATTTTATAGAGTTAGAAAAATAATAAGAAGATTCATTTGGAAAAACAAAAGGTCCAGAATATTAAGAGGACTAATGAAAAGAAATTCAGGGGAAGTTGGCCTAGCTGTTCCAGATCTTAAATTGTATTATTAAGCAGCAACCATCAAAACTACTTGGTACTGTCTAAGAAATAGAGTGGTAGATCAGTTGAATGGGTTAGGTATGCAAGACACTGTAGTCAATGACTATAGTAATCTATTATTTGATAAACTCAAAGACCCCAGCTTCTAGGATAAGAACTCAGTGTTTGACAAAAACTGCTGGGAAAACTGGAAAAGAGTATAGCAGAAACTAGGCATAGACCAAAATCTCACACAATATACCAAAATAAAGTCAAAATAGGTTCATGATTTAGATATAAAGACTGATACTATAAGCAAACTGGGAGAGCAAGGAATAGTTTACCTGTCAGATTTATGGAGAACAGAAGAATTCATGAGCAAACAGGAAATAGAGAACATTATGAAATGCAAAATGGATAATTTTGATCACATTAAATTGAAAAGTTTTTGCATAAACAAAGCCAATGCAACCAAGATTAGAAAGAAAGTAGAAAATTGGAAAAGAATTTTTACAACCAGTGTCTCTGATAAGGGCCTCATTTCTAAAATATATAGAGAATTAAGTCAAATTTAAAAGAATACATGTCATTCCTTAATTGATAAATGGTCAAAGGGTATGAACAGGCAGTTCTCAGATAAAGAAATTAAAGCCATCTATAGTCATATGAAAAAATGCTCTAAATCACTATTGATTAGAAAAATGCAAATCAAAACAACTCTGAGGTACCATATCACACCTACCAGATTGGACCACATGACAAAACAGGAAAATGATAAATGTTGGAGAAGATGTGGGAAAATTGGAACACTAACTAATGCATTGTTGTTGGAGTTGTGAACTGATTTGCAAAGCAATTTGCAAATAAGACCAAAGGGCTATAAACAGTGCATACCCTTTGACCCAGCAATAGCACTTATATGGCTATATCCCAAAGAGATCATACAAATGGGAAAAGGACCCACATGTACAAAAATATTTATAGCAGCTTTTTTTGTGGCGGCAAAGTATTGGAAATTGAGAGGATGTCCATCAATTGGAGAATGGCTGAACAAGTTGTGGTATATGAATGTAATGAAATACTGTTATACTATAAGAAATGATGAGCAGGAGGACTTCACAAAAACCTAGAAAGACTTGTATGAACTGATGCTGAGTGAAGTGAGCAGAACCACGAGAATGTTGTACACAGTAACAGCCACATTGTGCAACGACTAACTTTGATAGACTTAGCCCTTCTTGGCAATGCAAGGATCTAAGACATCTCCAAAGGTCTCTTGATGGAAAATGTTTTTCACATTCAAATAAAGAACTATAGAGTTTGAATGCAGATTGAAACATACTATTTGCTATTTTTTTCTGTTTTGTTTTGTTCCCTCTTTTTGGTGGTTCCTCCTATTGGTTCTAATTCTTCCTTACAACATCGCTAATGTGAAAATACGTTTAATAGGAATGTATATGTATAGCCTATGTCAGATTGCATGTTGTCTTGGGGATGGAAGTGGGGAGAGAGGGGGAGAAAAATTTAAAACTCCAAAGCTTTTGGAAGTGATTGTTGATAAATCAAAATAAATTAATAAAAAATAAAACAAAAATAATTGTTTGCTTCTGATTACCCCCTCCCCCAATCTGCCCTCCCCTCTATCATCCTCCAGCTCTCTTATCCTCTTCCCCCTATTTTCCTATATGATAAGATAGATTTCCATACCCAGTTGAGTGTGTATGTTATTCTCTCCTTAAGCCAAATCTGATGAGAATGAGATTCACTCATTCCCTCTCACCTTCCCCTGCTTCCCTCCACTGTAAAAGCCTTCTCTTGTCTGTTTTATGTGAGATAATTTACCCCATTCTACCTCTCCTTTTCTCCTTCTCCCAGTATAATCCTCTCTCACCCCTTAATTTTATTCTTCAGATATCACCCCTTCATCTTCAACTCACTTTGTGCCATCTATCTATCTATCTATGTATCTATCTATCTATGTATCTATCTATCTATAAATATAATTTTTCCCTCCAACTACCCTAATTCTGACAAACTTCTCATGAGCGACAAATATCATATTTCCACGCAGGAGTGTAAACAGTTCAACCTTAATAATTCCCTTATGATTTCTTTTTTCCTGTTTACCTCTTCATGCTTCTCTTGAGTCTTGTATTTGAAAGTCAAATTTTCTATTCAGTTCTGGTCTTTTCATCAAGAATGCTTGAAAGTCCTCTGTTTCACTGAATATCCATTTTTTCCCCTGAAGAATTATATTCAGTTTTGCTGGGAAGGTGATTCTTTCCTGTAATCCTATCTCCTTTGACCACCAGAATATCATATTCCAAGCCCTCCAGTACCTTAATGTAGAAGCTGCTAAATCTTGAGTTATCCTGATTGTATTTCCGTAATACTGGAATTGTTTCTTTCTAGCTGCTTACAATATTTTCTCCTTGACCTGGGAACTCTGGAATTTGGCTACAATATTTCTAGGAGTTTTCCTTCACCTCTCTTTCAGAAGGTGTTTGGTATATTCTTTCCATTTCTATTTTACCCTCTGGTTCTAGAATATCAGGGCAGTTTTCCTTGATAATTTCTTGAAAGATGATGTCTAGGCTCCTTTTTTGATCATGGCTTTCAGATAGTCCCATAATTTTTAAATTATCTTTCCTGGATCTATTTTCCAGGTCAGTTATTTTTCTAATGAGATATATCACATTGTTTTCTATTTTTTCATTCTTTGGTTTTGTTTTACAATGTCGTGCTTTCTCATAAAGTCCCTAGCTTCCATTTCCTTCATTCTAATTTTTAAGGAAGTATTTTCTTTTTTTTCTTTTTTTCTTAATTTATTTTGATTTATCAATAATCACTTCCATCTGCTTTTGAGTTTAAAATTTCTCTCCCCCTTCCTCCCCATCACCCTCCCCAACATAGTGCATAATCTGATATAGGCTATACATTTACATTCATATTAAACATATTTTCACATCAGTGGTGTTGTAAGTAAAAATTAAAACCAATAGGAGAAACCATCCAAAAAAGGAAACAAAACTCAACAGAAGAGGAAAAAAAATAGCAAGTCAACTTCCATAGTTCTTTGTTTGGATGTGGATAGCATTTTCCATCACAAGGCCTCTGGAGATGTCTTAGATCCTTGTATTGCCAGGAAGGGTTAAGTTTATCAATATTAGTCATCACAGAACATGGCTGTTATTGTGTACAACATTCTCTTGGTTCTGCTCACTTTAAGGAAGTATTTTATTTAATGAACTTTTGGACTTCCTTTTCCATCTGGCCAACTCTGCTTTTGAAGGTATTCTTCTCCTGATTAGCTTTTTGGACCTCTTTTGCCTTTTGGGTTAGGCTATTTTTTAAGGTGTTATTTTCTTCAGTATTTTTTGGGTCTCCTTTAGCAAGCTGTTGACTTGTTTTTCGTGATTTTCTTGCATCCCTCTCATTTCTCTCCCAATTTTTCCTCTACTTCTCTTACTTGCTTCTCAAAATGCTTTTTGAGTCATTCAATGGTGTGGGACTGATTCATATTTTTCTTGGAGGCTTTGGATGTAGGAGCTTTGACTTTGTTGTCTTCTTCTGATTGTTTTGACCTTCTTTGCACCAAAGAAAGATTCTATGGTCTGACTTTTTTGTGCAGTTTGCTCATGATCCCAGCCAATTACTTGAGTTTTAAACTCTTTGTTAAGATAGGGATGTGCTTCCATTGTGGCAAATGTACTGTCCCAAGCTTCAGGGGTTTTGTGCAGCTGTTTTCAGAGATACTTTTAGGGACCTGTAATATTTCTGTTCTTCCAAGGTGGTACAATCAAGGGTGAGGTGTTTACTCCTTTCCTGGCCTGGGCTCTGGTCTATGAGTGACCACAAGCACTGTTTTCTGCCTTGGAGCTGTGAGGAGGATTCCATCTCCACCACCACTACAAACTCCACCATGCCAGCACTCCTCCTCACCCCAGGACTGCCACCCAGAAATGTGACCCATATGCAAGCACAGGTAAAGCAAGAGATCCCTGCCCCAGCACCAGCAAAGAGATACCTTCAATCCCCCTCTGATCAGCCACTTGATTCCCCTTCCTTATGTGGGCTGAGAGCTCAGGAAGCAGTCACTGTCCCAGGGCTGTGCTGGGACTGGGGCTGGGACTGAGCTTCTCTCTCACTATGGTTACAGACCTTTCCTACTGACCTTCTATGTTGTCTTTGGTGTTTGTGGGTTGAGAAGTCTGGAAACCACCACAGCTGCCCATGATTCAGTCCCTTGAAGCCTGTTCCAAGTTAGCTGAGAACTGGTCTTTACCTGCATGCCCATGCTGAACTATGCTTCTCTCCCAGCCTAGCACAACAGAGCTTTCCAATCAACCATCCTGATTGTCATGGACTGGAAATTTGTTTCACTCTGTCTTTTTGTTGGTTCTGCTGCTCTAGAATTTGTTTGGAGCCATTTTATAGTTATTTGGAGGTGTTTGGCGGAGAGCTCAAGCAAGTCACTGCTTTTACTCTGCCATCTTGTCTCTGCCCCCCAACCCGCATTGATTTTAATTTATTTTTACATTTTGCATTCCCTCATATATGAACATATTTTATGTTCCCAATTTAATGTTAATGTCTTGAGAGAAAGTGCTACTTCATTTTTTCCAATGCATCCCCATTGCCTAGCACTCTGCCAGTAGCACAGCAGATACTTAAAAAAAAATTCACTTGTTGACTGGTTGGTTGATCCTCTACTGAGATCAGCTTGTAGTAAAAATACAAACAAGATTGCAATTTTGAGAAATATAGTTATAGAGGACAGTCTTGACAATAATGTTGACTTCATCTGTCTCAACAATTCTTTGTGAGAAGCTACGTAAAGATGATAGTTGAGGTAAAAATATTGTTTAAACTCTTTGAATGTACTTTCAGAGTTTGGTATCTAATTAAATAACTTTTGATGCTTCAGCATGTCTGTAAGTAGTGTTAGAAAAGGAAAATGGCAGCAACTAGCAATAAATCATCAATGGTGTCTTACAAAGCTCGGCATTTTGCTGATGTGTCTCCCAAACTTCCAGCATTTATAAATCTATCCCTATACCTTGTGAAATCATTATGTGACCCAAGAATTTCATTTATTCCTCAGACTGGCCTTTCTCCAAAATGGCAAATACCCAATGTTGATATAAGCATTGGAGGATAGCCTAGACCCATCTTGTACCCCAGGCATACTTCCAGCAGTAAATAAAGATAATGTCAAGATAATTCACCATCTCATGGTCTAGCAGACCTAGAAAAAATAAGAGTTCATGAAACTTTGAACCACAGGAACACCCTTCAAGCCAAATGACTAGCAGGGGGTTGATAGCTAATATATGTAAGGAGATATTGAGAGATCATTTAGCTGTACTTGATGAGTTCAAGTCACTTACCTGAAATTAATTGCATACTCATATTTTGAAAAAAAACTATTAGCTGTGATTGTTGAGCTGCTGTCAATATTATTTGAAAGATCATGGAAAGTGGGAGAGGTATCACAGCTTTGGGTAGTACAAATGTTTTCTTGATTTCTAAAAATAATAAGAGAATATAGTCTACAAGATAGAGTTCAGGGAGCTTTATATAAATTCCTGGGTATATCATAGAATGGACCATTAAAAGGATGACTGTTGAATATGTAGAAGGAAATGCCTGATGTAAAGAGGCAATGTGACTTCATCAAGAACATCTCAGGGCCAGGCATGGTGGCTCATGCTTATTATTATTCAGTGGATCCTGAAAGCTAGCACATTGCAGAGCTTGAGTTCTTAATAGCAGAAGGACTAAAGATGACTGGGTGGCCAAAATCCAGCTCCTGGAATTAGGGGAAGGGGATGAGGCAGGAGGCTGCTTAAGGAGGGGCAAACGGATGAAGATGGAGAATTCCATTCTTTGCTGATCAGCAAAGGCTTAGTCTAGCCAGTGGCCACTGTACTTTCAGCCTAGCACAATAAGGGAGACCTAGTCTCAAGTAAAATAAAACAAACAAACAAAAAAGAAAAAGAAAAAGAAAATATGAGAACAAGTCAGCCCATACTACCCCCATTTCATTTTCTGACAGCATTAATAAACTAGTAAATCAAGGGAATGTTTGACATATCATTTTCTTCAATTTTAGCAAAGCTTTTGCCTTGACTTCTATTACTTTTGTGGAGAATTTGGAGAAATGTGGATTAGTTAGTAATAAAAGATGGATTTGGAGCTGGTTGGATGATAAGAATAAAATACTGGTTTTTAATGGTTTAATATCAGTGTGGCAGAAGGCATCCAGTACCGTACCCCAGGGATTTGTGTTTGTAACACTTTTTATCATTGATTTGGGTAAACACACAGATGAAAAACATCAAATTTTCATGTGATACCATATTGGAATGGATAAATAACAAAGGGGATTGATGGAGTCAGCATCTAAAAGGCTGATCTAGCAGAAGAGTCATAGAGTAATTAATTATACTGATCCTAGAAATATATCATATTTGTGGCCAGGTGATTTAGGTTGAACCACAGCTCCATACTCTCTTGCATGACAAATCATACTCGGGACTTACAAGGAAATACAGTGCACTAGATAAACTATTTCTGATCCATTTTTCTCTTTTTTCTGTCCTTTCCCCCAACAAGGATTTTTATAGCTTTATAATCTCAGACCTTGTTAATGAAAAAGACTTGTCAGCCAGGACCATTGCTGCCAGGACCAGGTTGATGATGAAAATTTAACATCAATATGAAAGTATTTTTCTACCTTAACTGACCTCAATATATTGTAGATTTCTATGAATCAATCAACTAACAAATGTTTATTAAGCACACACTCTTTGCTAGGCAGTTTATTAGGTGATTAGAAATATCAAGTTAAAAGTCTTTTTCCACAAGGAACGTGCATTCTGTTGAAAAGGCAAAATATAAGGACATACAAAATGAAATAGATGATTTGAGGGGACTGGGCTCTATCAACTGGGCATAAAACCATATGGCAGGTTGCATTAGTGTTGAGTCTTGAATGAATCTGGGTATACTAAGAGATATAATAGAAGAGACAGTGTTTTCCATGAATAGGGAATGTGCAAAGACATGGTGAGGAAATAGAATATCACATATGATGAATAATAATGAGGAAAATTTGACAACACTGTGGAGTAAATAGCATGGAGGAGTATCCAATAAAGTTGGAAAAGTGCTTTGAAAAGTGCTGCAGGTCAGGTGCATTACTAGGCATAATTAGAGAAAACGTCACTGTACCAGGAGTGGGTAACCTGTGACTTCGAGGCCATATATGGCCCTCTAGGTCCTCAAAGGACCCCATTTGACTGAATCCAAACTTCACAGAACAAAACCCCCTAAAAAAAGGATTTGTTCTGTAAAACTTGGACTGAGTCAAAAGACTGCACCCAGGGACCTAGAAAGCCACATGTGGCCTTGAGGCCACAGGTTTCCCACCCCCTCTCTATACAATGCTTTCATAAAATTGAGAGGTAGTATTACTTGATGAATCCCACATAGTGTCTAGGTCAATGGTCCAATGTCCTATAAGTAAAAATAAATAAATAAAACTAAAACTTTGAGCATGTACTTTGAATATGTGAATATTTATTGCTAAATTACATGCATGTATTATTGTACTAATACTTATATACATCATAAAACTTACTCCAAGTCAAAATTTTAAAAGGATGAGATAAAAATACAATTGTCTTTCATCCTAGAATCAATAGTCAGGCACTGGAATTTATCGAGTTGGAAAGTGAGACAGTCAGACAAATGCTTTAGGAAAATCACTTTGGCAGCAGAGTGGGAAGATGGTTTGGAGTGGAGAGAGACTTGAAACTGAAAGATCACAGGAGGCTATGGCAGTAGTGAAGCTAGGAAGTGATGCAGGTCTCAACTAGGATGATCACTGTGGTCCTGGAGAGGGGACATGCTTGTCATCAGACACTGAGGTGACAGAACAGATAAGATTTGGCAACTGATTAAATATGTTAAAAGAGGGAGCACCAGGAACCAAGATGACACCTAGATTGCTAATAAAACTGAGAGAGAGATTTCTTTCACTCCCGGTAGAAAAAGGGAAGGTTGGAAAATGGGTGATTATTATTTATTTTTGGGGGGTCAGGGTAGATAATATTGTGGGACTGAGATGCAGATGATAACCCATTTACACTTGCTTATCCTGTATGACTCACTGTCTTTCACCTTAAATGAAAATGGAAGAAGTGTTGCTTTTGCTATCATCTTTCCTTAGAGGTAACTATTCTAGTCATGAGATGATCTGGGGCCAGTGAGTGAGAGAAAAGAGTGAATTTTCCCCAAAACAGTTGCACTTATGACACCGTGGGTTCCCAACAGCAGGGAAGTTATGACTGCTTTGAAGGGAAAATACTATACTCAGAAGTGGGAAAGCTGGGGACTTCGACAACAGTAGTATGCAGGTGGATTGGGTTTTTTTGGGGCCTTAAAGATAAATGTTAGTGAAAAGTAGACAAGATCAATGGATAGCTAAGATCCCTTCCAGTTCTGTATCAGTGATCCTATGACTTGGTTCTCTGCATCACTTATCTGGGATCTAAATGGCCGTGTAATGAGACAAAAACACACAAAACCTGGAAATTTGAATCTCTAGGGTCAGAAATCAGTGGGCCCTAGAGAAAACTCCAATACTTGCTCAGCATAGGAACTGTTGAGGAAGGGGCTCTGTTGAGTCACTGGCCAGTATCTGTCCATGTAGACAAGTAGGCTGGTATTTAGATGACCCCCCCCCTTTTTTTAGCTATTCCTTGTCTCATGGTGGTAATAGTTGACTGTTGTTGTTCAGTTCAGTGCTGTCTGACTATTTGTAATCCCAAGGATCATACTATTTCTTGGCAAAAACATTGGAGTGTTTTGCCATTTTCTTCTCCCATGGGATAGTTGCACTAGATCTTATTTAATGGTATTTATTGCTGTTGCCATCATTATCATCATTATCATATTTCAAATCTGTTTATATTTTTGATATACTTACAAAACCTATAGTTTTGATATTTATATTTTAAATCTTGCCTAGGATTTAAGTGCATCAGCCACTTACATACTTCATCACAATACCTACCGATGCAAAAGCTTTTTTCATATGTAGGCTACTTTGTCTGTTATTAAATAACCTTGGGACCCTTTGCTTCCAGGGGCTCACTCTATTGATGCCAAAAGGTGGATACAACAAATGGGCTTCAGCTGGCTACATCTCAGAACTCTGGAGCTCAAATAACCCATCATCCTCAGCCTCCTTGGCAGCAGAGACTGCAGATCTACATGACCATGACAGGCTGTAGCCTTCATAAATTATATTAATAGAAAGGCTATTGAAGCTGCTTTTCACATTTGTATACTGGATTTACATTAGAACCAGTTTTCAAAGTCAATTATTCTTGAAATAATATGTTTAAAGGACAGTAGATTTAGAGTAAAGAGAGATTTTAAAGGTCATCTAGTTCAGTCTCCATTTTGTTGTTTAGTCATTTTTCAGTGTCTGACTTCATGAACCCATTTGGGATTTCTTGACAAGGATACTGGAGTGGTTTGCCATTTCCTTTTTTAGCTTATTTTACAGATGAGGAAACGAGGCAAAGAAGGTTAAGTGACTTTTCCAGGGTCACTCAGCTATTAAGTGTCTGAGACCAGATTTGAACTCAAGAAGATGAGTCTTTCTGACTCCAGGCTTAGTATTCCATCTGCTCTGCCATCACCAACCACCAACCCCAGTTGCATGAGCTCCCCAAGCAAGTATGATGCCACTGGTAGCAAATGTACAAGATGGGCAAACAATTTTATTTACATATAATTTTTAAGGCCCTAACCACCTCCCTCCAGAGTGGAATGAGATTGGGAAAGAAAACAAATTCGTATTAATTGAAAAAAGTAATTATAAAAAAAGTCTTGATAGATTTATATAGGGTTTTGAGGATTAGCAAATATGAGATTCTGTAGACACAGAATTGCACACCAGTTTTCTTTGCTTTCAATTATTCTGAATATTGCTTATGATTTATTTGGGAGGGGGGTTAGTGGAGGGCAATCCAGAAAGTCATAAACTACTAACTCTGAGGAAGGAGGATTGCAGTGATGATTCAGGAAAACAAAGATGAATTGCTCAAGTAGTTTTCAAATATATAACTTCAACAAAAGATTTAGGCCTAGAGAAGGCCCTCCACATTAGGAGGCTCCATTTCCTTTCTTCTCACTCTCTTCTTCAACTCTCTGTAGTCTGGTTTCTAACCTTATCATTCAAACTAAAGTGCTTCCTCGAAAGTTAACAGTGATCTCTAAATTGCCCAATCCAATGGTTTTTTTTCTCACTCCTCACCCTGTTTTTACCTCTCTGTAATCTTTGACACTGATGACCATCCTCTTCTTTTTTATATTTTTAAAAAATTAATTAATGTATTTTTAGTTTTCAACATTCATTTTTATAAGATCTTGAGTTCTAATTTTTCTCCCCTCCCTCGACTCCCTCCTATCCAAGATGGCATGCATTCTAAGTTATACATGTATGATCATGTTAAACATATTTCCATATTAGTCATGTTGTGAAAGAAGAATCAGAACAAAAAGGAAAAACCATGAGAAAGAAAAAAAACACAAAAAAGAGAAAACAGTATGCTTTGATCTTCAGTTAAACTCCATAGTTCTTTCTCTGATTGTAGACAGCATTTCCCATCAGGAGTCTCTTGGAATTGTCTTAGAACATTGCATCATTCAGAAGAGCTAAGTCTAACAAAGTCTGATCAGCCTCTACTTGCTCTTCTCTCCTACTTAGGATTTTGGGACACTGCTCTATCCTGGTTCTGCTTTAACCTATCAGGCAACTTCTCAGTTTCTTTTGCTGACTCTCTAAACACATCTTGCCCACTAACCTGAAGTGACTCCCCAAGGCACTTTTCTGGTCACTCTTCTCTTCTCCTTCTATATCACTTAATCTGAGGATCTCATAAGTTCCCATATATTCAATTATTATCTCTTTGCAAATGATTTTTCATATTTATTTTTCTAGCCCTAACCTTTCTCTGTTTCTCCATTCTTGCATAACCAATTTCCTGTTGGACAATTTGAACTGGGTGTTTTGTAGATATCTTAAACTCCTCTTATTCAAAACTGAATTCATTTACCTTTTCCACCAAACTTTCTGCTCTTCCTAACATTTCTATTACTGTTCCATATATATCAGTTTCTGAGACATTTTTTCATAAATTAATTGAAATTCTGGACTTCTTATTCTCTCTCCCCTCCCAAAATCCAATCAGTTGTCAAGGCCTACCATTACAAACTTCATACTATCTCTCAAGTATACCTCCTTCTTTCCTTGGATATTGCCACCATCCCCTTTTAGGAGCTCATGCTGCATGTGTGGAAACTTTTTGCTAGTGTTCCTACCCTGTCTCCCCACTCTAGTACATCCAGAACTCAGCTTTCAAAATTACCTTTCTTAAATACAGATCTTACCATGTCACTCCTATATTCAATAAACTCTAGTGATTCTTTATTGCCTCCAGAGTTAAAAAAATAGAATTCTCTGTTGGGCTTTTAAAACCTTTGATAAGCAAACCAGTGCAACCAAGATTAGAAGGGAAGCAGAAAGCTGGGAAACAATTTTTACAACTAGTGTTTCTGATAAAGACCTCATTCATAAAAAAATAGAGAGAGAACTGAATCAAATTAATAAGAACAGACATCATTGGTTAATTGAAAAATGGTCAAAGGATATGAACTTGGCAGTTTTCAGATGAAAAATTAAAGCTATCCAAAGACATATGAAAAAATGCTCTATTGATTAGAGAAATGCAAATTAAAACAGCTCTGTGGTACCACCTCATACCTATCAGATTGGCTAATATGACCAAAAAGGAAAGTGACAAATGTTGCAGAAGATGTGGGAAAATTGGAGCACTAATGCATTGTTGGTGGAATTTTGAACTGATCCAACTTTTCTGGAGAGCAATTTAGAGCTATGCCCAAAGGGCAATCAAACTGTGCCGACCCTTTGATCCATAATACCACTACTAGATCTATATCCCAAAGAGATCATAAAAAGGGAAAAGGACCCACATGTACAAAAATATTTATAGCAGCTTTTTGTGGCAAAAAAAATTGGAAATTGAGGGGATGCCTGTCAACTGGGGAATAGCTGAACAAGTTGTGGTATGTCAATGTACTGGAATAATATTGTGTTATAAGAAATGATGAGCAGGCCAATTTCAGAAAAATCTCGAATGACGTATATGAACTGATACAAAGTGAAGTGAGAATAACCAGAAGAACACAGTACATGTTAACAGCAACATTGTGTGATGAACAACTATGATAGACTGAGTTCTTCTCAGCAATGAAGTGGTCCCAGACAATTCTAAAAGACTCATGATGGAAAATACTATTCATATCCAGAGAAAGAACTATGGAGTCTGAATGCTGATTGAAGCTTATTATTTTCACCCTTTTTTTCTTTTTCATGGTTTTCCCCCTCTGTTCTGATTGTTTTTTTTATAACACGACTAATGTGGAAATATGTTGAACATAATTGTACATGTATAACCTGTATCAGATTACTTGCTGTCTTGGGGAGGCAGGAGGGAAGAAGAGGGAGAAAAATTTGGAACTCAAAATTTTACAAAAATGAATGTTGAAAACTATCTTTACATGTAATTGGGAAAAATACTATTAAGTGCAAAAACAAAAACAAAATTCCTTTGGTAGCTAAGTCCTTTCTACCTTTCAGTGTAGTGCGTGCGTGTGTGTGTGTGTGTGTGTGTGTGTGTATACACACACACATATATGTATATATGTATCTATGTATTTATGTACCTTGTTTGTAGCTAACTGCTTGCATGTTGTCTCCCTTATTAGACTACCACCTTTTTTTCTCATTCTTCATATACTTTTTATGAAAGGAATTCCAATTCACATTTGAATAAAGTCCAAGTTTCACATTAAAAACCCTCTACAGTTTGACCCCAATACGGCTTTTTATTCCTGTTTCTTCCAATATTGTCTTATACCCAAACTACTTCTTCCTAACCTCAAAACATACATTGCAGCTGATCACACATATATTTTTTCTACATCTAGAATCTCCACTTCTCTTCCATATATGTCATGACCCAACTTAGATGCTACCACCCCAATCAAACTTTCTCTGTTCCCTCCAACTGAATGTTATTTCTCCTGAATATTTCCAATGTACCATTGCAATGGAATAATGAGGTACTATTAAAATTAGTTATTTAATCAAATAATGAAGATAGTAATAATCTAAAGAGAAAATGACCATGATTTTGGAGTTTAGATATCGTAATTCTGCCTTCATATTCAGTACCTCTTATGCCCTAAATATATTTTACCTTTTCTTAGTAAATCTGTTTTCTCTGCAGCATTTTTGCTTTGCACAGATTAGGAACATAACAAATGTTTCTTGAATTGAAATTGCTTGCCACTGAAAGATTTCAACAACTTACCTTTCCAGGCTTATTACCCATTACACTTCAGTCTAGGCAAAGTGACTTTCTTAGGTTCCTCACACAAGATCTGTCATCTCCCATCTCTGTGGCTTGTTACAATCTATTACCCTATGCCTGAAATTCACTCCTTCCCTATCTTCATCTCTTAGAATCCCCAGCTTCCTTCATGAGACTTTCCTTTTCCCACCCTCTAATATTTGTGCCTCATCATCCCCCACCTGCATTTATTTTGCCTTCATTTTGTGTATATTTCTTATATGTGTGAACATGCTTTTCCCCCTGATGTAATAATGTAAGTTATTTGATGGTAGGGATGCTACCATTTTTGTCTTTCAATTCCAAGTAGTTAGAACACTGCCTAGGATATAGTAGAGGTTCACTTAAATTGAAGTCCAACTAATACTATTAAGGAAGGTAGTTCTCTGACAACGTGTGTGTGTGTGTGTGTGTGTGTGTGTGTTTTGAAGGTGGAGCTTTTGACTGGTTAGTTAGAAAATAAGAGATTAATTAAGTTTGCTAATGCCATTGCACTCAGAGTTGCTTCAGAGGAAACTAGAAAGCTTCAAAAATAATGGGCAGAATTAAAGGAAAAAAGATTTATTTATACAATTCCAGGTTAATATGTCTAGAGCATTATAAGATGAAACAGATTAAATGGGAGGAAAATACTTGGAAAATAGTGCTGCCAAAAAAAATCTCCCTTAGGGAAGACATTAGATTGAAAATTTTATGCATGTTTCTGTTATAATATTGTGCTGTGTATGGTCATTAACTCACTGAATATGCAGGGGCTACCTTGTAATGTAGAATAAAGGTAATCTTGTTTTTTTTTTTTAACAAACTAGCAATTTAATAAAATAATTAAAACAATTAGAAGACAAATAAGGCCATCCCATTGTAGTTATATGGTACATTTTTTCCAAAATTTACCAAAAAGAAATAGACATCTGTTTGTCTGTCTATTTAATATCTATAATCTATCTATCCATTTATCATCTATCTATCTCTCCTCTATCTCTATTTCAATTTATACCTCTACATTTTGTAATTACTTGTCTATATTCATTTACATCTCTATACTTCTATAATCTATCTGTCTGCTTCCAGTCTGTCTCTCTTTCTGCCTCTCTATCTGTGAATTCCCAGATGAATGGGTATATAAGAAGGCAATGTGGTATACTGGTTAGAAAGCCTAATCCAGAAGTAAGACCTGTCATACTGGAAGTCTAATCTTGGTCCCAAATAATTCTCTATGAATGCATGTTACAGCAGAAGGAATTTCCACATAAGGAGTTCACTACATACATGGACTCACAGGTCTGTACCAAAAAAGACAATATACACATGTGTTTATGTGTGTCTATACGCAGATATACACATATTCATGAATATGTCTTGACTAAAGAAAAGTAAAAAAACTATCAAATATATGAAAATATAGGAAACCAGAGACACAATACAATTAATTGATTTAAGTCTATATGGTGAACCAACATTAAACCTAATCCTGCCACTCTCTGACCACTTTGTTCTCCACTAGATTTCTTTGCCTTTGCCTTAAAAACAAACAAACCAACAAACAAAAAACTACTCTGAAACCTTGATATTTCAGTGTCTGATAGGGAACAGAATTCAATATAAAATAAATCTGTCTTGTAACTTAGGTGATAAGGTTAATTCCTAGAATGGCCCAAAAGAAACAAGTAGGTACATTGTGTATAGAAGGTAAAAGTAGCAGGTGTGTGTGTGTGTGTGTGTGTGTGTGTGTGTGTGTGTGTGTGTCTATCTGGGTTTTTTTGTTTGTTTGTTGTTGGCTTTTTGTCCATCTGTTACCAGTGTTCAAATGTGTTTGTCTACAAGAAAATGAATCAACCTATTTGACATTTGATGCTTCAGTTCTAGAGTGAATTAATGAATTCCATAAGTCCCAAACACTGAAATGAAGAGGAACTTAGAGCAATATATTTTTGGCTCTGGTTCAGCCATTGTGGGAGGATAATTCATATATAAAGCCTACCCTCCAGAAATAAACTTTTGAGTTGAAATTAACACGAGCCTTTTCCAAATGTTTGTAATTTTTGGCAATATTCTTTCTTGGGCTGTGGCTGATGCTTTTCATTTTCCATTCTTCCTTGCTCTGAGCAAAGTTAAATTGAGTCAATAATTTTCTCAGTTTTTTGCTGTTTCTTCCAATTCCTTTCATTCCTCTGCCCCATTTTGTTTGCAGCATGATCATTTTCTCTCCATGAAAAAAAAGAATAGAATTAAAAAAAAAGAAAGAAAGACAGAGAAGCTCACTTTGTTGCCTAGGAGCATCAGGTTTCTTCTTTCCATGCTTCTCAGTTATTCCTGTTCAATGTTAGGACGGTGCCCCCAGAGATATGTTTTATTTTCCCATAGAAAATGCATGTTCACAGAAGGCCTCCTCTGCCAGTTTGGAGGCCAAATTGATAGCAGACTTTGAATTGACCACCACTTCTAAGTTCTCTATTTTTGTTGGAATAATTGGGAAAACAATATTGCTACAACAGTTTTGAAAGTTTTACTTTCAAAGTGAAGATATATGTACATATATCCATACATATATATATATTGCTTTCAAAGTGAAGTTATATATGTATGTATATGTGTATATATGTATGTGTAAATATGTATATATATGCATATATAATGTGTGTATATATGTATGTATATATGTATATGTGTGTGTGTGTGTATGTGTGTGTGTGTGTGTAGTGGCCTTCATGGGTGTTATACAGGCAATTGTGTTTCTAACTAAGTTATGTCATATAGTTGAAAAAAAAAGTAGTAGTAATAGAATTAGTAGTAGCAGTAATAGTAATAGTAGAAGTAGTATCAGCATGTTTGTATAATGATGTCAATTTTCAAAATGTATTCCTATCCTATTTTGTTCTATCCTCTTCCAAACACAAGTTCTGTAATTTCTTCAGGTAGGGAACTCTTCTTTGAGGAAACTCCTTTCACCAAAGCTGATATCAACTACTCTATGGCTTAGTAAATACTTCCTCCTGGAAGTTGCCTTGATACACAATAGTTGCCCTTGGTAACAACATGACTATTAACTAGGATTATTAATTTAGAACAGGAAAGGACCTCAGGGACTACCTAAAACAAGCCCCTAATTTCACAGATAACTAAACTGAGACCCATGTGATTTAAGTGACTTGCCCAAGGTTGCACAGGTAACAAATGTCAGTGGTGGGATTTGACATTTGAGAACCACTGGTACAGAGGATAGACTTGGAGTCAGAAAGACAGAAACCACTTCTGGGTTCAAATCCTTCCTCTGGAATTTACAAGCATATAGAGAGGTAGGTAGATAGATAGATAGTTAGATGTATAGAGATAGATATAAATATACTAACATATGTGTGTATGTATGTCTTAACTTATAGCATATATGTTTAATAAATATGTGTATATACATATTAGTCGTGTCCACTGGTGCTTCATGACCCCATGTAACATTTTCTTGGCAAAGATATTAGAGTGGTTTGCCATTTAAAGATGAGGAAACTGAGGCAAACAGGGTTGAGCAACTTTCCTAGGGTCACAGCTAGCAAGTGTCTGAAACTGGATTTGAACTCATGAAGATGAGTCTTCCTGATTTCCAGCCCAGTGCTATGTCTACTGGTGTGGAATACTAGTATCTCTCGTATGGGCTGCTTTCCACCTTTGGTGTCCACCTGATCCACCTAACCCTCACTTATGGCTCTAAAAACTATAGCATGCACAGTAGCCACACCTTGGTAAACCATTTTGGCAGACAGGTTAAACCAGATGGAGGGCAACCAGAATGGCGGGGGGGGGGTATTCTCAAGCCCTTTGGTGAGTTGAGGGGGGTGTCTACTCTAAGCACATTGAGACTTCCCTCCCTGGAACTGGCAAATGAGAACAATTTGTTCCAATGGCCATTAAGGAAGCTGCAGCAGGCACTTTGGAATGCTTGGAGCTTGGTTAGACATCCACTGCATCCCACACTATCACCTGTCATTGTAACCTCATCTTGTCTCAGGACTCCAAAAACTCTGGAAGAGAGAGTAAGGTCAATAACTTTGTACAACTCTACCAAACTCTGTCCAAAGATATCAGTCACACCATTTTGGTCTTCTTTGAGAACAAAGGACAACAACTGATCCAATTAGCTGTGGTACCCTGAACTAGTTATTTCATCTCTCTCAATGTTTGTTTCCTCATTCCTTAATACACTATATTGGGAAAGACAAGAGATATCTTCAGGACAATTAGAAATATTAAAGGACTCTTTCATGCAAAAATGGGTGTGATAAATGCAAAAATGGTAGGGATTAACAGAAATAGAAGAGATTAAGAAGATGTGGCAAAAATATACAGAAGATCCATATGAGAAAGATCTTAACATCACTGAAAACTATAATGATGTGGTTACTGACTGATAGACATACATCCTGTAGAGTGATGTCAAATGGGCCTTAGGAAGCATCACTAACAATAAGGTTAGTGGGGGTGATGGAATTTCAGCTGAACTATTTAAAATCCTAAAAGATTATGCTGCTAAAGTGTTGCACTCAGTATGCCAGCAAATTTGGAAAACTCAACAGTGACTACTGGATCAGAAATTATCAGTTTGTGTAAAATCCTAAAGAAGGGCAATGCCAAGGAATGTTCAAACTGTGAAACATTTCACATACCAGCAAGCTTATTCTTAAGATTCTGCAAATTAGGCTTCAGCAATATGAGAACCAAGAATTAACAAAAGTGCAACCTAGCTTTTGAAGAGGCAATGGAACTAGAGACCAAATTGCCAACATTTGCTGGATTATGGAGAAAACAAGGAAGTTCCAGGAAATCATCTACTTCTGCTTCACTGACTACATTGAAACCTTGGATAAGTGTGGATTGCAAGACAATTTGGCAAGTCCTCAAAGAGATGGGGGTAATGAATGATCTAACTTGTCTCCTGAGGAACCTGTATTCTGGTCAAGAAGCAACAGTTAGGACCTAACATGGAACAACTTTTTGGTTCAAGACTAGGAAAGGAGTACAATAGGACTGTCACCTTATTTATTTAACATATACAGAGTATATCATGCAAAATGCCAGGCTGCATGAATCAAAAGCTGAAATTAAGTTTGCTGGGAAAAATATTAACAATCTTAGATATGTACATGCTACTACTCTGATGGCAGAAAGTGAAGAAGAATTCAGAAACCTTTTGGTGAGTGTGAAAGAGGAGAATGGAAAAGCTGGTTTGAAGTTTAACATTAAAAAAGAAAAACACCTTAGGATCATGGCATCTGGTCTCATTACTTTCTGTCATACAGAGGGAGAAGAAATGGAAACAGTTTCAGATTTTATATTTTTGGGCTCAAAGATCACATTGCATAGCCATGAAATTAAAAGACACTTGATCCTTGGAAGGAAAACTGCAAATCTTGACAGTATACTAAAAAACAGACATCACCTTGCCAACAAAGGTCTGTATACTCAAAACTATGCCTTTTCTATTGGCAAGTATGGGTATGAGAGTTGGCCTATAAGGAAAGCTGAGTAACAAAAAATTGATGCTTTCAAATTGTGGTGCTGGAAAAGACTTTTGAGAGTTTTCTGGACAACAAGGAGATCAAATCAATCAATTCTTAAAGAAATTAACCTTGACTATTTATTAGAAGGATGAATGTTGAAGCTTAAATACTTTGGCCACATGATGAAATGACAGGAATCATTGGAGAAGACTCTGAGGCTGAGAAAAACCGAAGGCAAAAGGAGATGGCAGAGGATGAAGTAGATGACCCTCTGTGTTCCCTAAAATTCTAAGTCTCTGATCCTATGAAAAAAATGGTTACATATAAAATCATATGTCAGTCGTTTAACATTTATTAAGCTGACTATGTGCCAGGTACTGTGCTAAAGATATTCAAAGAAAGACAAAAGTCAGTTCCTGCTTTCAAGGAGCTTATAGCCTACTGAGGGAGACATGTAAACCTATTTGACTGAGTTTCAGATGACATAAATTCTGTGATTGTTATCCCACAAAGATTTTATTATGTTACAAAGTGCCATAGATATGAGAACAGATAAGTATAATATTCAGAATTTAAGATAAGTAAAATAATCTGTGCCTAGCTTTACAAGATTATGCTTATGAGGATCAGGCATATTAATGTAAAAGTCAACAGCATGGAGTTGAGGAAGGGACAAGAGACATATGACAAGGGAAATTAAATTAGAAGCATGAAATTTCAAGCAAGTCCTATTTCCAAATAGTGAGGGCATATTGGCATTAGAGTCTCAAGTTACAATCAGAAGGAAAAGGACTACAAAGCAATACAGTTAAAGTTCTGTAACAATAGCAATCAGGTTGGAAGCACGATTTCAAAACTTCAACCGTCAAGTAATTATTTTTTAAAGTGTGACTTTGTTTTTCATCTCTTTTAATCTATATCACCCCTACAGTGGTAAGTAATAAAATCCATATCAACAAGGTTTCATTCAGGTTACATTAGAAATAGGATGTCACATTTGGTATGATGATTTGCTTGTGTTATAACTTTATTCATCTTACCTTTTTTGCATGGGTTCTAAAGATTTAAAAAAAAAAGTTTGTCATTGAGGTCCTCCATGCTCAACTAGACTTTTCTTCAGAAAGAATGTGTATCTTGTTGATTCAGAAGAACTCAAGGAAGGTAGCCACCATATTGGGTGGACGCCCTGTGAAGGGAAGGCATAGATGATAAACGAGGATGGGCAGTAATAAATGGGTTGTGATTGCATGGTTGGTGGGAAAAGTCTCTTTGATTAAATCACAGGTTCCTTAGGATGATGGGATTAAGAGGCATTAGAAACTATCTTGTTCAGGGTTTATTAATGTCGGGTTTACAGCTGCCCAGAGTCCATGGCAGACTTATGATGAGTTGTATACTTGCCTGGGAAAGATAAATTTATTTACACTAATCTCTAACTCTCATTTAGCATTCCCTTCAGTTATGGATGAAGTCAGCAAACATCAGTCTGAGAAGGGGGACCATAGGCTGCACCATATCTCAAAAGGCAACCATGTTATAACAACAACAATAAGTCTAGAACTCTAGATCTAATTGAATTGCCTTATTTTTTCAATGAGGAAACTGAGGACCAGGGAGTTTAAGTGACTTGAACAATTTCAGAGATGTGGTGACAGGACCAAAATTTAAGCTCAGTTCCCATGACTCTAAGTTAATCATGTTTTCCACTGGAAGGTTTTCTTACAGTTTCATTTACAGATATCCGAGCTGTTAGGATCAAAATTGGCTTTGGTGTTCATTGATTGAATTTAGTAACTTCCTTCATTACTTCGCTAATGGTTTCTTTAGGGTAGATATTGACTCTACTTCTAGAACTTAATAGATTCTAGTTCAGAGTGGATATACCCATTAAGGTTAGGGGCACTGCTGAACTTGACTAAACTGGACCTTGGATGACAAGTGGATCATCCATTTCTGGGCCCATAACTGAAGCCTTTGAAAGTCTGTAGTTCCCTGTCTAACAAGAGAGTTTGTTGTCTACTGGCATAACCCTCTAGAACCATTGGTCATTTCCATAACATGGCCGAGTATTGAAAGACTTTCTGAAACAGTCGATGGTGCAGTGGTGCTAGAACATCAGATTTGGAATCCAGGAGACTTTAGTTCAAATTTGACCTCAGAGTTACCAGCTGTGTGACTCTGGGCTAGTCACTTAACCTCTAGTTGCTTAAGTTTCCTCAACTATAAAATGGGCATAATAATATTTGTTACTTATCTCACAGGGTTGTTGTGAGGATCGTGAGATATTTGTAAAAAAAAAAAACCACTTATCACAATGCCTAGTATATAGTAGATGTGGATGGTTGAAATAATACATGTCTACAACCTTCTTCCCACCTTCCCACTCTGTTATAGTAGTCATAGAACTCAAGATTATGATTTTTTTGTTTTTTTATTTATTTGTCTTTTGTGATTGCATTTGTTTTAGGAACTTCATGATAAGGATACTACCTCTACAAAGCAGATCAAATATAGGTATTCTATAATTTACTCTTTAAAACATTTCTTTGGGTATTGGGAATTTGACCTTAGAGGTGGTAGGAAACCATTAGAAGGAATGATCAGACCTGTACATTAGCAATGTCATTAAAAAATTTTATTGATGTGCTTTGTTGCAACATTGCAAACATTTCAAGATTATTCCCTCACCGGGAATGGTCTCTGGTAACAAAGCAAAACCAATGATAATAGTGACCTCATATGAAAGTCCATACAGCATTCCACATCTGTAGCTCCACCTTCTGTTTTTAAAATTATTTTTTAATTTCCTGGTTTTTAATTATAAGAATTACTTTTTTCCAACCTCCATCCCACCCACCCCCCAAAAAAAGAAAAAAAATCCCTTGTAATAAATATGTATAGTCAAGAAAAACATGCTTCCTCACTGACTACGTACAAAATAAATGTCTTATTCTTTACCCTAAAATTTATCATCTCTTTGTCAGTATGTTTCATCATTTTTCTGTCTGAAATCATGAATGTTCACTGTACTGAATATAATTCTTACCAGCTTTCTAAGTTGGAAATTATACACAAAAGTTCACTAAATACTGTGCCCTTTGATCTGGCTATACATTTGCTAAACTCAAACATAAAAGAAATCAAAGAAATAGGAAAACATCATTTATGTATAAAAATCTTTATAGCATCTCTTTTTGTGGGGTAAATACAAACTGGAAGCAAAAAGAAAAACTGATGGATGTACATCAGTTGGGAAATGGGTGCATAAGTTGTGGTGTATGAATATGATAAAATTGTTTTGTGGTGTAAGCAATGAGGAAATCAGTGACTTAAAAGAGATAGGGAAAGATTCATATGAACTGATACAGAGTGAAGTGAAAAAAATATCATAACATCAACATTATCAAAATGAACATTTTTCCAGATTTTTATAAACTGATGAAGAATGAAATGAACAGAAGGAGAGAATGTATATAATAAAGACAAACAACTTTGACAACACTATCATTTTTGTCAGCTGTGTGGAGAGTGGATTAGAGAGGAGAAAAACCTGAAGCAAGGAGGTCAATCGGAAACGATCGCAATAGTTGAACTGAGAGCAGATGAGGGCTTTGACTATGGCAGTAACCGTGTAACTTAAAAGAAGGGGCATGTAAGAGAGATGTGGAAATAGAATGGACAAGATCTGGTAGTTGATCAGTTAGTGGGGAGTGAGAAAGAATGAAATGTGATAGATGATTCCAAGGTTGTGAACCTGAAGGACTGAAATTAGGCATATTCTTGTCTTCATGATGTTAATAACACAGAAGATAGATAAACTAAATGTAAATCATTTCGTTGTGATAAGCATATAGGAGTGATCAAAGGGTATAGACAAGTCTGAGGATGGTTTTGAAAGCATAAAATAGTTAGCCTTCTGATATGAGACAGATAGGTTGGCTGCAGGTTCCCCACCCCTGGGGGGAGTAGAAAAGGTGGAAGTTAACTGTCCAATCACTACCAGCTTCTATTTGCATAGCACAACCATACTCAATTCCTATTCTACTGTATCACTGACCCTGTTCACATTGTACATTCCTTTGGGTTGCAATTCTGGGGCCAGGACAACTGTCAGGGAAGTTTTATGTCAATAGAAATGAGCACTGGGAAAACATGTCGACATGCCTCATTTTTCTCATCTGTCAACTGAGGGGCCTGGGCAAGATGACCTCTAAGTTCCCTTCCAAAGCCAGAACTCTGATCCTATGATCTCATGTTGTTAAACAGAGAGAGGTAATGTGGTGTGGATTAGAAGTCATACCACCATGGTTCAATTCAACAATTTAATTAGCTTTAATTAAGCATCTGTTATGTGTTGGCCACAGTGTTGGGTTCTAGGCTGTTGTTTTAGTCCTGAAACAATTTAATTTGTTGAGAGATCTACTAAGCAACTATTCTTCAATTTATAGTCTTAGCGAGTTGCCTGGGAGCACCTGAGGGGTTAAGTGCCTTAGCCAGGGTCTCCCAGGTGATATGTGTTAAAGACAGTTCTCAATTCTAGGCGTTCCTGGTTCAGAGGTCAACTCTCTCCTCTCTGTGCTATGCTATTTCACACTATGTAATATTTTTATTAAGAAAAAAAAATACCATGTATTTTGCCTAATAGAAAAAGAACTGAAAAAATAGTTAATATTAATTGAAAAATAAGATTTAATGGAATTTATTTATTTGCTTCTCATTTGAGGGGAGTTGTTTTAATCTTAACCATCACTTTTAATTCTTTCTAGAATTAGGCAGGGTGAAGATCCTAAATACATATAGATCAAACAAGAATATATTCTAGATAGTTGATAATGAATGAAAAGGCTGTCCAGTGATGAAATTTGTAAAAGGTAGAATGGTTCCCCATTTTGTTGGCTAAAGGGGTCACTGATTTGGAGAACATATTATTCCCTTAATGAGATTCTGCCAGTGTGTGGGGTCAGGTGGATAGTCCTGTGGAATGGGGCCCTCTCTTTTAGCATGTATTTTAATTCCTCTTTTCAGTCCATAACAAAAATAAAAAAGTGCACAGTCTGGACCATACCATCTCCCATGCTTTTCACTGCATATACTTTGCTACTTAAGGAGAATTTTCTGGGAAGAAAACAGTGATTTCTGGAAATGTTTTTGTAATACACACCATCAATAGTATTTAACAATTGCCTTGGCCAAAAACTGTCTGGACCTTGCACACAATGTCCTTCTTTCCCAGCGATGCATATTTCAGCTCTGCCAAGAGATAACAGATGGTTGGGTGGTGATTCAGGATGCTAATTAGGCTGTTGCATTTTTCAGCTAACCTTAGGTAGACACAGTCCTTTGAGGGATGATTACCACCATGCCATTTTAAAACACTAGCAGATACCCACTTCAAAAAAAAAAAAACTTTTGTAATGAACCCTTTATAAACAATAAAACCATGATTAACTTTAGTATAATGAAGCATACTATACCAGCAAGACAGTAATTAAATGCACTGTGGCATTTTAAAAGAGTGATTTACGTGTTTTAACAGAGTTGGAGAGCTACTATAAGACCCTTCTGTTGGAACTTAGGAGTATTTTTTTTCAGAGATTTGTTGAAAATTCCATAATATAGTGATGTACTGGAAAACCCCACTGCAAGGAAGTTTCTCCAGGGGGTTAAAAATGGTATAGAATGAGCCAGTCATCTTGAATAAAACATCCCCAGCTGCAGGGGAAGAAGGAAGCAAATTCTCTTTGGTAGGATGTGTTAGGTAAGAACCATGATTAAATCCATGAATAGATAATGACATATTCCACAACAGGGGTATTTATTATTAAATTCCTAGTATGTACCTTCCAGAAAAGGAACCTTAGAAATACAAATCCTGTTTGCATTCAGAGACTGATCATTTCATAATATCTTAATGCAAGAATAGATGTAAGGCTTAATCATCCATTTCTCATGTGTATGGGAACTTCAGAGAGAGAAATTCCATCCATGTGGAAATCCAATCCATTGTCGTACGCCCATGACGATGACAAATAGATTTGTTAAACATGCCTCTTTGGGTGTCTCCTGAATTGAAATGAAATTATCAGACCTGCCTACAGGTTTGATCCCTGTGTTCCGTGGTAACTGAAAAAAAGGGGAGAACAAATTTGACACAGCTTCGGCTTTAAGGTCTGAAGCATCGCTAACTTTGGCAATATACAAAAATGTCTTTTTATTGCTGCACATAATCAATCATTCCACTTGGCTGCTCTTAATGGAAACACAAAGGGAACAATTGTATGCAGAGCAGGTCGATGTGGCCCATGGCCTATGGCCTACAAAACTCAAACAGACTGAAAAGATACTGTGTTTTTCAATGTATTTTGTAAAACCTTTTTGTTTGTTTGTTCCTTTATAAAGACACAAATATGAGTACTAGTGTAGCCAATTTGATAGAGGGCTGGCATTGAAGCCAAAAAAGTCTGGGGTTAAGTCTCACCTCTGACAAATACTAGCTGTGTGACCCTGGGAGAAACATTTTTTCCTTTCTAAACTATAGACAACTCTATTGACAGAGAAGGTGCCAACCTGAATTGGTAGAGAGGCAGTGGTGTGCTGGTAAAAGTTTGACAAGCAGCTCTCTTGAAAAAAAAAAAAAAGCAAAAAGCCTATCACACATTTTAAGTTCATTGTTGTTCAGTCATTTTTTCAGTTGTGTCCAACTCTTCATGACCCCATTTAAGGTTTTCTTGGCAAAAATAATGGAATCTTTTGATATTTCCTTCTCCAGTTCATTTTACTGATGAGGAAACTGAGGGAAAAAAGGTTAAGTGATTTGCCCAAGGTCACACAACCAGTACCTGTCTGAGGCCAGATTTCAACCCATGTCTTCCTGACATTCTATCCATTGCACAACTTAGCTGCTTTATTAATCTTTTCTCTGTGACTTTCTAAATAATCAATAATCAGTTTCTAGATAATCAAAATAACAATAAATCAATCATTCATTTATAGCATTTGCCCATGTCTGAAATGCAGATGCTTCTATAGAAAATTTAACAATCAATTCTTTCTCTAGAACCAGCTGGAGACAGCTCAAACAGAACTCTGTGAGGGAGTTACCTTATCCAGAGAATTCCTATAGTAATTAAACCACAGGTCAAGTCTTTATCCCTGTAAAACACATATTTTTAATTTGAATATACTATTTATTTTTAATATTCTTTTTGTTTCTAATTTTGAGTTCCAAAATCTCTCTCCTCCAACTCCCTCACCCACGCATTGAGAAGGCAAGTAATATGACATCAGTCATACATGTAAAATCGTAAAACATATACTTAAAATAATCTATTTTATAACATAATTCTAGATAGCGTATCTCTACTCTGACATCATTGCAAATCTATATCATTTTACTAGGTGAATTGAAAATGGGTTGTAGAATTTTATTTAGTTTCATTTCATTCAATAATTCAAGTCAACTTGTAATTCAACAGCCACTTACTAAGTGTCTAATTTATGCAAGTCACAATGCCAGAAGCTAAGAAGACAAAGAGAAAAGTGAAAAGCAAGTCCCTGCTTTCAAGAGGGCTGCATTCCAATTTCAAGGCACAGGTACCTGCCACCTGAGCGGTTACACTGAGATGGGAGAAATGGAATGCTGCCTTCAAATGTGAAGCAGAAGGCAGACTCAGCTTTGTGGGGATAGAGAGAGCATTAAATACATTTGGGAAGGAAAGCTTGGAATTTTATCCTAGAGCAATAGGGAGTCACTAGAAAATCTCTGACAATGAGAGTGCCATGGGGAGTGCCATGAATAGGGCTCACTGTGTAAATCATAGTACTAGGTTAGTGAAGGCCTTAAGTCAGTCTGTTCAGCTACTTTTAAAGGGGGATAGAACTAGATTTGTTTGGGCATATACACACATATACATACATATATACATATACATATGTGCCACATATAAGTATATATGTATGCATATATACACATATACATATATACATATATATACATATATACATACACATACGTGCACACACACACACACACACACACACACACACACACACATGCACTTTCTTTTCTTTTCTACCCAAGGATAAACTTATTAGGAAAAGCATGTTTGAGAGGTAGCATGAAGTAGTAAATGGAGAACCAGTCTTGGAGTTAGTAAGACCTGAATTCAAGTCTTGCTTCTGATACATATTGACTGACTGACCCTGAGAAAAATGCTTAAACTCTCAGTTTAAAACCATAAAACTCTCCTTAAAACCATAAATTTAAGAAACTTTCTGATCTGTATCAGAAGAGATTTTTCTCAGTTTTTTTTTAATTTTTATTTTCAACATGTATTTTTAAAACTTTGGGTTACAAATTTTCTCCCTTCCTCCCTCCCCACTCACCCTCATTGAAAGGCAAGCATCTCCATACAGGTTATAGATGTGTAGTCATGCAAAACACTTCCATAGTAGTCACGTGAAAAATTAAGTGTATTTCCCTTCATCCTATCCCACCCCCATTTATTCTATTCTCTTCTTTGACCCTGTCCCTCCTCTGAAGTGTTTGCTTTTGAAGTGTTCCCCTCCCCCAATTTGCCCTCCCTTCTATCAACCCCCTGCTCTCTTGTCCCCTTCCCCCATTGTTAGAGACTATGATATTGTTAAGGAATTAATTAGGAGGCCTAAAACTAGAGAGTATTTGGCCTCAAACCATAAGGGTTACCCCAAAGTAACCCTGCTTAGGGGAACTTTCCATTTCCCATGGCAGTGTTTGCTATAGCACAACTTAGCTTTCTCAGAACTCACAGGAAAAACCTGCGTCTTGGCTGCTCCCAGATTCCACCAACTGAACGAAATAGATTTGATTATCTCAGCAGGGCTCCTCGCGCTTCACTCTAAATGGGTCAGAACAGGTGCTTCTCCGCTCACAATGAGTGAGGATGTGACCCAACCTGCCATCTGACACCAAAAATCCTGATTCAACAAAACAAATTCTCTGGCATCATGCTCCAGGCAAACTTCTGTAACCTTCAGTGGTGCCAAGGCCTCCTGGTAAGTTTCTATGTAAGAAATAGGGTGGTGATCCTCACACACTAAACTATGAGTGTAATTTTTCTTTCCTTTTAATAAGCAATTTGCTAAAATTAGCTCTAAATCTCTGAACATATGATTTTTGTTATAGTAGAAAGAACTTTGGCTTTGGAATTAGAAAAACTAGGTTCAAATGCTGCTTCTAATACTGTCTGTGTGATCTTGGGCAAATAACTAACTTGTCACTGCCCTGTGTTCCTCAGCTACAAAATGGTCGGATTGGTCTATGGTCCCTGGGGGCTCTTCCCAGCTCTATACCTATGATCCAAGCAAAAGAAATTTTAAAAATTGATGATGATACACTTTTGTAAATTTCACACAGGAATCCTTTTTCAAAGGTCAATCTTTCGAGCCTGCACTCTTATGCTATCACTATTCATATTCTTACCATATGCAACTTATTGATAGTATTATAGAACATGACCCTAAAATTTTCAAGCTGAAAAATTAAACTCTCAACATCTACTTATGATTATAAATTTACAGTCGAAACTGATCTGAGAGGCTATCGAGTTTGGACCCCTTATTTAATGCATAATTGAGTTACAAAAAAATCAATTGACTTTCCCAGGGCCCCACAACTTTTAATAAGCAAGGAAATAAGTGTTTATTAAGCACTTTCCATATTCCTGAGTGTTTTACAGATATTAACTCATTTTATTCTTTGACTAGCCTTGGTAGATAGGTTACTGTCATTATCTCCATTTTACAATTGAGGAAACTAAGGCAGACAGAGGTGAATTAACTTGTCCAGAGTCACATAACTAGTAATGCCTGTGGTTAGATTTGAACTCGTCTTCCTTACTCTCAGTCCTGTACTCATCCACTGCAATACTTAGATGCTTCTGTAGCACTCGGTGTGTCTGAAGTGAAATCTGAAGCCATATCTTCCTTACTCCAAGTCTAATGTCCTATCCCCTATGGCATTCCATTATAAGCTTTCCATTTGACTAGCTTTACCTATAGAAAATATTGTATGTGACTACCGCTGTCTGTCATTAAAACAGATATCTGAATTTTTCAAGTTCAGTAAGAAGCCTTCATATAAAGTTACCAAGAGTATCAGAGAACAGAAATAGCTGTAAGAGATCCATTTTTGTGGAATCCATATGAAGCTCTGTGGACCCTATAGAGGATGACTATTTCAGTCTCCCCTCCCCCCAGGTGTTTGACCATCAATTTTCCTGTTTTTTTGCTTTTGTTTTTGTTTTTGTTTTTGTTCTAGAAACCCTCTGCCTTGTTGTGGAATCCTTAGAAATTAACTTCTAGAAGATTTCCTGTGTACAGGGAGAGGGCACCTGGTCAGGCAGAGGTAAAAATGCATGGAGTAAAGGACAAAGCAGGTCAAATACAATATGGTACTTGTTTGTTTTCACTGTTTGAATTCAATAAGTCTCCTGTTCATCAATTTTTGAATTAATCTCTGGATGTTTTAGCAAAAACAATAGTAACACACAGCTGTTGATCTATTTTCCTAAACACAAGTCAAAGTGGTTCTCTCTCTCACTCTCTCTCTCTCTCTCTCTCTCTCTCTCTCTCTCTCTCTCTCTGTATGTATGTGTATATATATATATATATATATACACACACACACATACATACATACATACTATATATATATATACACACACACACATACATGTGTGTGTATTTTTTTTTCCTTTGTTGGTATGCTCATGGCATGGCAAAAATACCTTGCACCATCTTACATTTCCTCCCAAAGAGTTTTTATGGTGAATATTTTCTAGAACCATTTCCAGCTGAAGAGGCACAAAATCATGATATTTAATTCTAGAAGACTCTAATGGGACCTGCAATGATTTATAACTTACTCAGAAAAGTCCAAAGAAGTTATAAACATATACTCACTGTTCACTGTCAACTGACTAAAAATAACACCCAGGTAAAGGGACAAAGGAGAGTCAGAGAGACAGAGTAAATAGACACTGGTCTTAGCAACCAGGTGACCTGGGTTCAGATCCAACCTATGACACATAACAGCTGTGTTCCTGGATCATTCACTTAGCCTCGCACTGTACCAGTCAACTATCTAAGACTATGAATTTCAAAACAGAAATGTTGTTGATTTATACTAACACAAGGATATTCACCCTACCATGATGTGATCAAATAAGATTATCACATGTGATAATAATTATACAGCACTTAACCAAATGCTTGGCATAGAATAAACACAAAATGTTAATTATCATCATTGTCATTATCATTACATGTTACAGATCAGGGCAAAAGAAGAAAGATTATATATCTATTTATCTGGATATGGCATGGGATGGCAAAGTAGACCGTTCTTATGAGTTCAAGAATGATGCACTTCGAATTACAACCTTAAGTGTTAGGAGGGAGTATGGGGGTCATCTGGTTCTACTCTTCCTTTTCTCCCTAGCCCTTTGTCATTATCTGGTTACAAGCCTCATTAATTTTAATTATTTTCCTCTTGTTCTCACTGTCACTGTCTTGAGCCTCCATTGCTTTGGGTTCTCCAAATATGAACTAGCTGCCATACAGTAAAAGCCAACGTTACCCTTGCTATGGAGTCAGAAGAAAGAGGGCCAAGGGACAGTAGAAATCAGAGGATTTAGGTGCCAGTACTGAACTTTATATGAAGGCTTCTTACTGAACTTGAAAAATTCAGATATCTGTTTTAATGACAGACAGCGGTAGTCACATACAATATTTTCTATAGGTAAAGCTAGTCAAATGGAAAGCTTATAATGGAATGCCATAGGGGATAGGACATTAGATTTGGAGTAAGGAAGATATGGCTTCAGATTTCACTTCAGACACACCGAGTGCTACAGAAGCATCTAAGTATTGCAGTGGATGAGTACAGGACTGAGAGTAAGGAAGACGAGTTCAAATCTAACCACAGACATTACTAGTTACGTGACTCTGGACAAGTTAATTCACCTCTGTCTGCCTTAGTTTCCTCAACTGTAAAATGGAGATAATGACAGTACCTATCTATCAAGGCTAGTCAAAGAATAAAAGTTACATAAGTAACTTTGATTCCAAGGGGAGCAGTGGGTAACAGTACTATATAGAGCAATGGGCCGGAAGTCCTGAGTTCATATGTGGCCTCAGACACATCATAGCTATGTGACCCAAGGGAATTAATCTCATTTTCATTCCCATCATCACATGACATAATATTTTTAATCTTTTAGTATAGTTTCCGGCATGCAGTAGGCACCATATAAATGTGTATTCTCTTCCCTTCCCCTCCCAAGGCTGGCTTTGTACTCACTATACCTCATTAGCACCCTGTCATAACATTTTATACCTGCCTCTCAAGCCATCATGGAAATTAAATCAAATTCAAGGAATTTTTTCAGGTACCTGCAGCATATAATGTATCCTCCCAGACAATGTCCCTTGATGGATTCACTGGCTCCAAGCTAGGGAGATTCCTGAAGTCATCAAAATACATAGAGATCACTTGAGGACCATATACTTAATTGAAGTTAGTTATACTGCAACATTTCTGACATTAATCACCTCTCCACCCTCACTGTTGTCACCTTAGCTCAGATCTCCACATTTAAATAGCTGCAATAGGCTGCTCTCTGATCTCTCCACCTCCAGGCTTAATTTAGGATTTACTGGATATATTGCTTTATCAAAGACCAAGCCTTAAACCCAATTCACTCTGGATCTCATTGATTGGACAACAATAGGTCCCTGCCCAAGGACCACTTAATGGCTATTTTTGGGCCCTCAGTGAATGTAAATAGTAACTCTTTCTCTTTTGGCCAGCAATCCTGAGGGTCTTCCTCTCCTGGTTTTTTTTTTTTTTTTTAACATGGTTGTGTGTGTGTGGGGGGGGGTTGTCTGGGGCAGCTAGGTGGTGCAGTGGATAGAGTGCTAGACTGGAATTAGTAAGACATCTTCCTCAGTTTCAGTCTGGTCTCAGACACTTAGTAACTGTGTGACCCTGGACAAGTCACCTTGTTTGCCTCAGTTTCCTCATCTGTTAAATGAGGTGGAAAAGGAAATGACAAACCATTCTAGTATCTTTACCAAGAAAACCCAAATGGAACAGGACTGAAAACAACTGAACAACAACAAAAATGCATGTGTGTGTATATATGTGCGTGTATGTGTATGTGTGTATATATGCACATATACACACATATGTACATACATTGTGTTAATATATCATATATTAACATATGTGTATATATGCATGTATATGCATATAAATACATATAGGACAGTAGATAATACTTTTCCCAATAATGTATTCTTCTGCAGTTTTTTTCCTTTTGTTCATTTAAATATATTAAAGTTATTTTTGATATATTTATATGGATATAGCCATATTTGCAAGTACTTAACAATCACCTCTGCTCTCTTCTATTTTAATAGAAACACTCATCTTTAATAAATACCTGCATACACACATATATTTGTAAACTATATCAACACATTGGCCATGTCTGACAATGCATATTTTATTCTTTATCTAAAGTCCATTAACATTCTATCATGAGCACGCAGGTATGTTTCATCATTCTTTTGGAGTTAATACTATTTGCAACTTTGATCAGAGTTCTGAAGTCTTTTAGAATTGTTTTTCTTCATGTTGTTTTTGGCATCACATAAATTGTTCTGGTTTTACTTCTTTCACTGTGCATCAAAGTGAAATCTTATCAGTTCTTCAAGAACCTGCTCATAGAATCAGAGAATTTTCAAGTTGAAAGAGACCTCAATGGCCATTTAACCCTATATCTATATCTACATACATAAATAACTGCACAGATATACACATACATGTGTATATATAGTAGTGTACATGCATATATACACATTCACACATACACATATGCATACATATACACACATACTCATATACACATATGCATGTCTATAGCATATACATACACATGCATATATACATGGACACATATATGCACAGATTTGTATATATGTACACACATATATACATGTACACATACACATACATACACATACATATAGTCACTGCTCTAACATATTCAACATATGATCATTCAGTCCCTGTGTGAAGACTTTCAAGAATGGACATGCCTGTTACTTCTTAAAGAGTATCTATTTCTGAATAGATCTCTTAGAATGAGTTTCCTGACAAAATTCCAAGACAAACATCTCAAATGCCAACTTATCATAAGCCATCTCTGATTGCATTACATCAGAGATATCAGAAGTGATCTCTCTTTTCCCAAACTCAGCTCAAACTCTTTATTCTCCATGAAGACTTTCCTTATCCTTCCAACCTAATTTAGTGCCTTCCCTCCACATCACAATTATCTGGAATATATGTATTTATTTTATGTACATTTTTAATATGCTTACGTATTCACTTTCAATAGAATGTAACCTCTTTGAGGTCAATTAATATCATTTCTGGGGATGTGGAGGTGGGGTATATATCTCTAGAGATAAATACCAGATCAAAAATATACATACATACATACATACATATGCACACATACAAATAATAAATGGGTAATAGAGTCTTCAAATTCTTTCAAAGCTCAGCCTGTGTTAACTACTATATTAGTGCTTTCTGAATATCTTTCCCCACATCCCCATAAGTAATTTCTCCTAAAAAAATCATTGATTTGGCTAAATTTAATAATATGTATATATGCACTTAATGTATCAAAAAAAATCTCAAAGACCTTGCTGGCATTGACCAATTCCTCTTTGACTTTGTATCTCCAGAGCCTGCCACAATAACCTGATAAATAACAGCAACTTAATAAATGCTTGTTGATTGATTTATTGCTTTGAATATATCTATATGCTTGCTATAGGGATATATTGTTTTATTCATTTGTTTCCATGTCTTTTTTTCTCCCCAATTTTATCTCACTCCCATTATTTCCTTGGCAGTCCAAGTGAGGATAGCAGAACCTTGTACTTGTGCAATGTGTGGTATGTTGTGTTCCTCTTAATTCCAGGCATTATTCTATCTGATTTTTACTAATGTTATCAGATTGCTATATTTAAATTTAATGAAGCATTTATTCTCAATCAGAAATACCATTAAGATGATACAATTCCCCAACTCTTATGTATGAAGTTAGAGTCATAAACTTTATTTAGTGTGGGATGAGGGATGATGGAGGAGAACATTTTCTGTTTAACTGATGGTTTAAATTTTTCTGTTGTTGTGCCGCAATGACTTTCATAAGTCAAATAAGCAAGTCAAAGTTTATATGTAATAAACCATGCCATATCTTTTCTCTGATTAGCTTCTGTAGGCTTGCATATTAAGTAGTTAGTTAAACTGTAAACTCACTGGACAGGTACTTTATTTTGGATGCTGTCAAATCTTCAATAATATTAAGGGAGTATTAAAATACATAATTCAACAGTAGTTAAATATAACCAAATAAATCTGTCACATGAAGAAAAAAACTCTTAAAAAGGTCAGATGTATAAAATATGAAATGTGTAAAAATATAGGTTTAGATATTTCAATGTTGCAGTCATTGCAAAGTGTCAACTTTAAAAAGACCTGTTAGGTGATTTTAGTAGCGATAAAACTGAGTAGCAGCAAACAGAATCTCAGAATTTTGAAGCAGGGAACACCTCAGAGCAAGGGAGTGAAGAAGGAAGGAAAGAAAGAAATAAGCATTTATTAAATTTCAACTGTGCCAAGTGCTGAACTAAGTGTCTAAGCTTATTTGATCCTCATAACAACTCAGGGAGGTAAGTCCTATTATTCCTATTTTACAGTTGAGTAAACTGAAGCTGACAGAGATTAAGTGACTTGTTCAGGGTCATATAGCTAGTAAGTGTCTGAGGGCAGATTTGAACTTAAATCTTCCTAACTCCAGGCCCAGCATCCTATCTACTAGGACCACTTAGCCATCTCTAGAGGCCATCCAGTACTTGTGAGACCTGATAGAGAATCCCCACTCTAACGTCCCTAGTCAGTAGCCATCCAGTCTTTTATTTTAGGCTACCTTTGAGTGGGAATTGTCTCCTTCCAGAAGCAAATTCTATTTTGGATGTATCCAATCACCAGGAAGTCTTCCTTTAAATTAAACATACAGTTATTTCTTTTCAATTTTCGCTCACTTTTCCTAATTATTCTGAGACCAAATAGATTATCCCTTCTTCAAATGGCATTCTTTCAATTACTGTACTCTTTATAGCAGAGTTTTGGCCAGTGGTGTTTGGAAATTTCATTTATTATGGAAACTTGCATGCTCCATCAGTATCTACTCAATGTAGAAACATGACACCCTCTCATTCCCATCCTTACTCCCCACTTATGACACTAGGTTGACAGGATGAATATGATTTATAGGAGTACAGTTATATACTGGAGCTATATCTTATTACTCAAAATACCTATTACTTTTTATACTTTTTCTATTTACAGCAAGTAGCCCAGAATCATGTTCAATCCATACCTGTTGATCCGATTTTCATCATTTAGAGAAAATGAGACATAGAGGAAGAAAAGGAAGAATATATCCCAAGTTCTTAATGGTAGGTGTGTAAATAGAGGGATAGAAGGGAACAGTTTATAGACTTGAAATAAGGTTGGCTAACAGACAATTGCATGTGACATGAGAATGTAAATGGTAAACTTCTGATAGGGAGGATAGCAATGTAAATATATTTTGTAATTCCAAATGATATCCAAGGAAACAAGAAAAAAAATCATGTCTGATTTTCTTCCATTCCTCAACACTCATCTCATTTTCTTATCTAGTCTTTGATAATATAACTTTATTTATAAGTTACAATCACAGAAATGAGCTAAAAGGTACCTTAGACTCCATTCTATAACAGATTTCCACCTTACATATGAATAAATTGAGGCCTATGGAAGAAAATCATTATGCCTCAAAGGTTTCACAAAAAAAATATTTTAGCCATAAAAAATTGTTCAATATTATTTACTTAATTTTATTATACTTTCAAATAACAAAGTAGTTTTGTTCAAATAAACAAGTTTTGAAAATGAACTAGAGGATAATTTTGCTTAAACATATTAATTTTTCATCTTGGTATGTTCCATTATATTATCATTTTAATCATGTCATTCTTTGAGTATAATGTGAGCTCCTTGAGAACAGGGGCAATTTTTTCTTATCTTTGTATCTCTAGGTCAAGGATTCTTAACTTGGGATTACTAGGCTCCCAAGGGGTCTGTGGATAGATTCCAGGGGTTCAGTGAACTTAGAAAAATACATTTTTCTTTCCAAATATTTGGTTTCCTTTGGAACCCCACATATTTTGTACATATAAATAAGACATTATTCTGAGAAGGAGTCCATAGGTTGAAACCTTTGCCAAAAGAGTTTAGGGAGGTAGCTGGGAAATAAACATTTATTAAACACTAAGGATGTACCAAGAATTATACAAGAAAAGAAAGAAGAAAGGAATTGAGAAAGGAAGAAAGGAAGGAAGATTTCTTTTCTTCAAGGAGCTTACATTTTAATGGAGAAAGACAACAGACAAATTGGAGTTGAAAAAGAGGAGGAATATCTGAAAGTGGGCATGTTGGGAAAGGTAGGTGAGTCAGAAGAAGAGCTGGCCTGACACACCAAAACATTTAAAAGCCCTCGTCCTAGAGCCAAGCACAGTGCATTGGCTATAAGGACACTTAACAAATATGTTTAACTGAATTGAATTCCTGATTTAAGAGAATGAACCTCCCCCTTCCCATTTGTCTCCATAGTTAGAAGTAGAAGAATATCCGATTTAAATGGGACCATTATATAATTGCCATGACTAAGGAGCTTCTAGTTCAATATTCAGGTACACAAAAGCCTAGATAAATGATTTCAAGATTTGCATTTAATAAATGTCTATGGTGTTTAATACTAAATAATCAAATACTTAAAAATAGTAAATAATTATGATTTATGTAACATTTTTATGTTCTGATGTATTACGGATTGTTTTATCATATTATGTTCCCAAGTATTGGCATGCCCATTATGTACTGGTACAATATTAAATGTTTATGGGGATTATTACATATATTTGGAGGAGTCAAGAGTTACACGATGAAACGTGATGTAAGGCTCTTCATTTAGGAAAGGATCGGAGGAGATTGATAGGAATAGTTTGACTAACCAATGGTTATTCACATGTTCAGCCCTGGCATTAAAGGAATTTTGTCAATCCATGTGTTTATATTAATTTCACCCACTTATGATTGGCATATCCAATGGACAGAATTTGATCAGTCTGTCAGGTCTTCTTAATCTGAGGGTTCATGAATAGGTTTTGGGGAGTTCATGAACTTGGGTGGGAAAATATAGTTTTATTTGACTATACTTGGTTTCCTTTGTAATACTATGAAATTTGTTTTATACTTTTAAGGAATGATTCTTAGAAGGGGTCCATAAACTTCAACAGATTGTCCAAGGGGTCCATGACATAATCAATTAATAAGCATTTATTAAGCACCTACTATGTACCAAAACAGAGAAAAAGTTAAAAAACTTCTCTAGATTGAGTTATCCTGCTATCATTGTTTACTTCAGTATAAAACTTATACTTCAGCATAAACCACACATCACCCAACATACTGATTCCTCTAAGTGTGGGATTTATGGACTAAAATAGGCAGGAAAAGAGGGTTGCCCATCTTTTGAGGAGGTTAACCAAGAAGGATCTAAGAAAATAGGTACTAAACTCTAACCTGGACAAGGTATTAGTTTTAAAAAATGTCAAGGTTCAAAATCATTGAAAACAAGAATGGATTTTTAAAAAGTAGTAAGATAACAACCAGTTTCTTTTCTTTCATTTCTATTCTGGGACAATGAGAAAAGGGAAATACCTGGGATTTAGTGAGATCCTACTCATTGCGCTTCCTGCTTTTGTAATTTGTTCCTGTTTCTCTAAGGCATCATCACTAAAAGAGTTCTTTCCTTCCTAAGATATTGCCAATCAGGTAACATAGAATTCTCTAGGCTATTGTCACAGTGGCCATACCTCAAAAGCTGAAACATAGTTCCAAAATCAATTTAAAAGTAAATTAAAGTATAAACCATATGAACATCTTGTTGACCTGTTTCTTTTTTGCTATGGAGTAGTAGATAGTTATTCATCAACCTAAAATATTGAAGGTGATTATCCAGCTTTCCCTTAATTGGCATTTAAGTAATTTTTTTTTTAAAAATGGTCCAATGTTTCCCCAATAATGATTTGTTCCACTTCTCTGTCATTCCCTATCCAATACAAATTTTCTTTGTGGTTTTACTTTTGAGTCACTTTACTGACTTTAAACACATCAGCAGTTAGGCTTTGACTCTTTTTTGACCATTTAAATCAAATCATAAAAACTTAGAGTTGGGAAGAAACACAAAACAATGCCTACATACTAAGGGGAAATAATACAACAACTATCATTATAATCATAATGTCTTATCTTCAATACTAGAAGGGGGATCAGAGGCCATGCAGTTGAATTCATCCATTTTATAGATAAGGAAACTGAGACTCAAGAAGTTTAAATGACTTGATCAAGGTCACACAGATAGAAAGCTTCAGAGGGTGAATTTTAAACCAGGTCATTGAATTCCAGAGTCAGTGTTCTTTACACTGAAGAACATTGACTCTCCAAAGATAAAGAATCTTTTAAATGCTTTTTTTTACCCCCTTCCTGTTAATTATAAAGGAAAAATTTGAATAGATCAAAGTAAATATATATTTTATTACTATTATTAACTCAATCGCCAATCAAACAGTAAAGACAAAATATGTAACATTTCCACAACTAAAGAATATTCTGATTTTTTTTTAACTTAAGCAAAATTTAAGTATAAGGAAAAAATAATTCTAACAGTTTCTTTTCCCTTTTTTTTGAGATTGCTCCTCATCTTTCTAAAATGGATTTTCCCCCTTTTCTTTACTTCTTCCTGAGATTTTTGGTAATTTCAGACTTTCCCTTACCCCTCATATTTCTTTATCACTCACCTTCTTATTCTTTGCCTCTGGTGGAGACCCCACTGGCAAAGTCTGGAAACTGTCTCAGCTTCCTCCCACACTGGGTAATTCATATTTCACCTTCCTTGGTCTTTGTCCCAAGTGATTTGGAGAACAGAACTTGGCCCCAGATGGAAGCCTGTCTCTTTTGCTGCAGGCCTCTTATAATCACAATCATTCTGGCATCCTGCTCCAGTTCTCTTTCTGCTTCAGGCTTAGTATTGTTCCAGCACAGAGTGCTGCCATACCTCAGCCCCAGTTAGAATAAAATGATGCCTTTTAGTTTTTGTTTGTTCTTTTGTTGGTGTTTGTTTGTTTATTTGTTTAGGGGGTGGCAACATAGAATTCTGTTGAAAGTTGTGGATTATCTTGAATAGCATGACCAGATCATGGCAGTAGGGTGGGGATGGGGTACTGAATGATGGAGTTAGGAATTATGCAGTGAAGAAAAAGTTTCCTTTCCTTGACTTCACTGAGTATCACAAGTTCTCCAAAGTTTTGTTTTGTCCTTTACTGTTTTTGCCTTTTTTTAAAGAAGAAATGCTGCTTGTAAACAACATTCTGTCACCTTTCTCTATAATTTTTTTTTAAATTTTTTTTCATAATGTGTTATAAATGTATCTGTATGCTAAATTCATGTTGCCTTTGGATGTTCTGCTTAGCAAAGAGATTCTTTTCTCCACTCAAATCAACAAGAATTTGTTAAATGAGTACTACTAGCTAGGCACTGTGCTAACCAATGGATATATAAATATAGACAGGAAGAAATATAGTCCCTGCCCTCAAAGAAACACACATTCTATTGGGGGAAGATAACACATAAAAGGTATCTGAAGGAAAGGGAGGAAGAAGGCATTCACATGAAGAAATGATGGAAAAAGTAAAGAGAGGCAACAGTAAAATCTTGAGAAGAATGAAGACAAGGCTGGCTTACTTAGGTGCTTTCCTTAAAAGTAGAAGAACCAGGGGGCAGAGCCAAGATGACAGTGTAAAAGCAGTGACTTCCTTGAGCTCTCCCCCAATTCCCTCCAAATACTTTTAAAAATGGCTCCAAACAAATTCTAGAGCAGTAGAACCCACAGAAAGACAGAATGAAACAGATTTCCAGTCCAAGACAACCTGGATGGTTGATTGGGAAGGTTTATTGTGTGGCCTGGGAGAAAAGCGCAGTTCAGTGTGAGTACCCAGGCAAAGATCAGGCTTCAGCAAACCCGTAGCAGGTCTCAGGTGGCTGAATCATGGGCAGCTGTGGTGATGTCCAGACTTCTCAACCCACAAATGCCAAAGACAACTTAGAAGGTCAATAGGAAAGATCTGTGACTGTGGCAAGAGAGAAGCTTGGTCCCCGCACCAGTCATGGCTCAGCCCCAGAGTGGTGGCTGCTTCCTGAGTTCATGGCCCACAGATAGAGGGGGAATTGAGTAGCTGATCAGAGGTGGATTTCAGGGATCTCTTTGCTGGGGCTGAGGCAGGAATCTCTTGCTTTGCCTGTGCTTGGATCTGGGTCTCAGTTCTGGCTGGCTGTCCTGGGTCAAGGAGGAGTACTGGCATGGTAGAGCTTGTGGTGGCGGTGTAGAGGGAATCCTTCTCACAGTTCCAAGGCAGAGAAGAGTGCTTGTGGTCACTCATAGACCAGAGCATAGACCAGAAAAGGAGTAAACACCCTTGATCATACCACCTTAGAAGAACTGAAAATTTACAGGCCCCTAGAAGTATCTCTGAAAACAGCTGCACAAAAGCCCCAAAGCTTGGGACAGAATATTCTCCACACTGGAAGAAGACCCCTACCTTAAGAAAGAATTTAAAACTCAAGTAATTGGCTGGGATCATGAACAAACTTCACAAAAAAAAGTCAGGCCATAGAATCTGTGGTGAAAAAGAAGATGAAAAAATACAACCAGAAGAAGACAACAAAGTCAAAGCTCCTACATTTAAAGGCTCCAAGAAAAAAAAATATGAATCAGCCCCAGGCCATGGAAGAGCTCAAAAAGGATTTTGAAAAACAAGTAAGAGAAGTAGAGGAAAAATTGGGAAGAGAAATGATAGTGATGCAAGAAAATCATGGAAAACAACTTGCTAAAGGAGACCCAAAAATAATGAAGAAAGTAACACCTTAAAAAATAGCCTAAGCCAAATGGCAAAAGAAGTCCAAAAAGCCAATGAGGAGAAGAATGCCTTCAAAAGCCGAATTGACCACATGGAAAAGGAAGTTCAAAAGCTACTGAAGAAAATACTCCCTTAAAAATTAGAATGGGGCAATTGAAAGCTAGTGACTTTATGAGAAATCAAGACATTGTAAAACAAAACCAAAAGAATGAAAAAATAGAAGATGATGTGAAATATCTCCTTGGAAAAACAACTGACCTGGAAAATTGATTCAGGAGAGATAATTTAAAAATTATTGAACTATCTGAGGCCATGATCAAAAAAAGAGCCTAGACATCATCTTTCAAGGAATTCTTAAGGAAAACTTCCCTGATATTCTAGAACCAGAGGGTAAAATAGAAATGGAAAGAATCTACCAAACATCTCCTGAAAGAGATCCCCAAAGGAAAACTCCTAGGAATATTGTAGCCAAATTCCAGAGTTCCCAGGTCAAGGAGAAAATATTGCAAGCAGCCAGAAAGAAACAATTCAAGTATTGTAGAAACACAAGCAGGATAACACAAGATTTAACATCTTCTACATTTAAGGACCAGAGGGTTTGGAATATGATATTCCAGAGGTAAAAAGAGAGAGGATTACAGCCAAGAATCACCTACCCAGCAAAAATGAGTGCAATCCTTTGAGGGAAAAATGTACATTCAGTGAAATAGAGGACTTTCAAGCATTCTTGATGAAAAGACCAGAGCTGAACAGAAAGTTTGACTTTCAATTACAAGACTCAAGAGAAACATGAAGAGGTAAACAGGAAAGAGAAAACATAAGCGACTTATTAAGATTGAACTATTTACATTCCTGCATGGAAAGATATTTGTAACTCATGAGACCTTTGTCAGTATTAGGGTAGTTGGAGGGAAAAAATTATATATATGTATATATATCTACACATCTCTATATATGCAGGTATCTATTTATCTATCTGTAGATATATAGATACAGATAGAGGGCACAGGTGAGTTGAAGATGAATGGGTGACATCTGGGGAATAAAATTAAGGGGTGAGAGAGGATTATATTGGGAGAAGGAGCAAGGGAGAAGTAGAATGGGGTAAATTATCTCTCATAAAACAGACAAGAAAAGATTTTTACAGTGGAAAGGAAGTTGGGGAAGATGAGAGGGAATGAGTGAATCTTATTCTCATTGATTTGGCTTAAGGAGGCAATACCATACACACTTAGTTGGGCATGGAAATCTATCTTAGCCTGTAGGAAAACAGGGGGGAAGGGGATAAGAGAGCAGGGGGATAACAGAGAGGAGAGCAGATTGGGGAAGGGTAATCAGAAGCAAACACTTCTAACCAGGAACAGGGTCAAAAGAGAGACTAGAATAAATAGGAAGCAGGATAGGATGAAGGGAAATATAGTTAGTTTTCCACAGCATGACTACTATGGAAGTGTTTTGCATGACTACACATCTATGTATAGAATTGCATGCCTTCTCAATAAGGGTAGGTGGTGAGGGAGAAAGGAAGAAAATCTGGAACCCAAAGTTTTAAAAACACAGGTTAAAAACAATTGTTTCACATGGAACTGGGAAATAAGATATATAGGCAATGGGGTATAGAAATCTATCCTGCCCTACAGGAAAATTGAAGAGAAAGGGGGGAGAGATAGAAGGGATGGCAGATTAGGGGAAGAGATATTCAGAGTGCATGCCATTTTGGGGTGGGGGAAGGGATGATTTGGGGAGAAAATTTGAAACTCAAAATGGATGTGAATGTGAAAACTAAAAATAAATAAAATAGACATGAAAAAAAAATTAGAATGGAACAAATGGAAGTGAGTGACTTTATGAAAAACCATGATCTATCTTGCTATTTCCATTTGTATTCCTAGCCATTGGCACAGTGTTTGATGAATAGTAAAGGCTTAATGATTTATTTTTTCTTCATTCCTTCATTCCTTCATTTTTTTCACCAAGCCTTTGCCCTATATAAAATCAATCATTTCTTATTAGTTTTGAAATCTATCCTGTTGAGGATTTGAATGCATAAAGACAGTTGTTTCTGAAATGACATCCTCATCAAGAATCATTAGTTTCCTATTTATTAAAATATAATACATTTTATTTATTTTAATGCTGGCTACCATGTGATCTTCCAGTTCCCCTCTTAAAGAGAGTCATAATCAATATATGTGAATGTGATTTCTTCTAGAGCTTTGCACAGTGTCAGTCACATAGTAAGTGCCAAATAAATAAGCAAATCAATGTTTGAGGACTGACTTCTGAGTAGTCTACATACTTTTAATTTGCTTGGATTCTTAATCCAAATCATCAATGACTTGGATACAGTTCTTGCTGCCCTGACATATTCCTATCATCATATCAAAATCACTCTTTTTCAAGATAAAATTTCAGAACTTGGGCATGAGGAGCTAGGTTGTGCAGTGGATACAGTGTGGGGGCCTAGAATAAGGAAGACCTGACTTCAAATCTGTCTTTAGACACTTACTAGCTGTGTGACCCTGGGCAAGTCTCTTAAGCCTGTTTGTATCAGTTTCCTCACCTACAAAATGAGTGAGAGAAGAAAATGGCAAATCACTCCAGTATCTTTGCCAAGAAAAACCCAAGAAGGATCACAAAGAGTTGGACGTGACTAAAAACTGACTCAACAACAAGTTCAGGGGCATGTATTAAATGCCTACTATGTGACAACATTATGCTAAGTGCTAGGGATAAAACACAAGACAAAAACAGTCATTTCCCTCAAGCTGCTCCTATCTGAATATCAAGGACAACATATAAATTAAGTAGATGTGGTTGTACAGAGTAAATGGAAAGTAATCTGAGAGGGGAAAAAAAAGATAATTATAGCTTGAGGGAATGAGAAAATTCTCTTGTAGAAGCTAGGATTTGATGTGCGAGTCTTGAAGGAAGACCAGGAAGGTAGGAGGTAGAGATGAAGGGGGAGAGTATTCCAGAAATGGTATCAGCCATTGCAAAGGCAGGGAGACAGGAAATGAAACATTGCATGTGAGTGACAGCAGATAGGTCTGAGTATCTAGGTAATAGATTGCATGGAAGGGAGTAGAGTATAAAAATACTGAAAAGGAAGGCAGTTTCTCATCTCTGAACATTTGTAAATGCCAAACAGAAAACTTTAAAATTTAGTCTAGGGATAATAGTGAATCACTGGAGTTCGTTAAAGAAAGAATGACAAGCCTGGTCTTACCTATACTTTAGAAGAAAAAAAGTCTTTTTCACAGAAAAATAGAGATGTTAAATTGAAGTGGGAAGAGATTTGAGGTTGGGTTGTAATAGTGTGATTGGAGGGGATGGATAGGAGAGATTTTTGGAAGGGTAGAAATGGCAAGGTTTTATAATAAATTGGTTAAGTGGAGTGAGTTAATATGACGAACTGAGTTTGTGAGCCAGGGAGAAAAATTAGGCCCTTGATACAGTAATGGGGAAATTTGGACAGGAGAGAGTATTTTTATTTTCTTTCATTTCATTTTTTCCAGGGTAAATTGATGGTATATGATGAGTTCTGTTTCATGCATATGGAGTTTGAAAAGTCTATGCAACAAATTCCCCTTCAAGATATCCAAAAGACAGCTGTTGCTATGAGAATGTACCTCATGTCAGTAATTCAGATTTATATACAGATCTGGAAATGATCTGAATAGAGGTAATAATTGAACCCATGGAAAATGATGAGCCCACTGACAAAAAACAGCCTATGACAGATACTTGAAGTTTATCCATAATTAGTGGGAGTAACATCAACAACAAATCAGCAAACAAGACTGAGAAGGAGCAAATATCTTGACAGTTTCCTAAGAGAATTTCACTAATCCTCCATACTCTGTAAGACAAGTTGGCACATGAGCTTCAGTTATCTTCTCAGCGCTGTTGTTTTATATTCTTTAAGAACAGTGAAAAACAATATGACCAAGTGACCCATGAAATGAAGGTTTTTTTCTTATTACCTTTAGGCACATAATGGAATCAATTTCTCCAATGTCTTTATTTATCTTTCCAAGCAGAAAGCTTGAAACAGTTTACTAATTATCTACAACTTCTTTGTATATCTTGGTTTCATTTTTTAGTAATATTGATAGATTATATTTTCATTGGATATAGATCACAAATGAAAAATATTAACTGTTAAAATATTTTTTCTAGATAGTATTGAATCCCATGACCATTGATAACACTGATGCTCTCTTTTAAGTATCCCATCATAGATACTGTAAACATAGATGGCCACAGAGGACTGAGGGCCAGTTTCTATTTTTGTTTCAACCTGATCATGGATATCTATGTGCTTATTGATACTGGTCATAGGTCAGCAGGCATAGTTTCACTATTAAAAACAAAATAAAACAACAAAAAACAATTCCACCTTGGTAGAACCTGTCAGAGCTTGAGGGGTTTTGTTAGCATAGGCTTTGAGAATTGACAAATATCTTCATGTCATATGCAGCAGTTTTGCCCTCTATTAATAGATGTGGATAATATAAACCCCAAATGTGATATGTTCCATTTCTAAATGGCCATTCAAGTCTATGGGGTCCAACAGAAGGGGGAGAGAGAAATTTTTTCTCACTCAGACATTGGAAAATATATGGAAGACATAGGCAGAACTCTAAAAGTGAGAGACAAAATGGTAGTTGTAGCACTAAGCTATAAAGGTAAAAGTGAATGTGGCAAATACTGAAATGGTAGAAGAGCAAAAATAATTGATGGAGATGGATATTGGACCAGTAAGTTCATTAGAACTCTCATAGAAGAATACTTCCTCTAGTAACATAGATTGACATTTGCCCTGCAATTTATAGTCTTAGAGAATTGCCTAGAGCCCTGAAAAGGTAACTGGATTATCCAGGGACACACAGTAAGTGCCAGAGGTTTAGAAGTCATTTCTCTATCTACAACACAATAATGCCTTAAAGTATCATATATTTAGAATGGAATTTATGGTAGAAACCATTTGCTCAAACTCATTCATTTTACTGATGAAAACAACTGAGGCCCAGAATGGTTAAATTTGCTCAACTTCACACTAGCAATAACAGAGGCAAGTTTTGATCTCCCCAGTTCCTTATTCTCTTTTCTGTCCACTGCACAATACTACATCTCAACATTCAATTGATTCAATTGAAGGTCATCTCATATAATTCTCTTATTCAGAAGATGAGAAAACTGAGGTCCATAAATGTTAGGTAGATTTTCAAGGTCACCCTGAAAAGTAGAAAAATAAACATATAAATCTGAATTACCTGACTTCAAATTCAGAACACTTTTCACTATTACACTGTCTCCCTAGAGATGGTAGAAAGTCAGAGCTAGGCATAAAGGGTCAAGCAGAAATTTCCATGAAGTGAATACATAAAAGAAATGATGAGCAAGGCAGTATGAACTCTGGCAATTGTTAAATAGTATTGAATTTCATTTACAATACATGATACAACCTCTTGGTGGAGAATGGATGAATAATTTCATGTGTGAATCCTTTGGGTAAATGGGCTACCAGAGTCCTTTGGAAAAGGGCCTTGTGCCGGTTGGAGATGTCACTTAAAAAGAATTATGTCGTCAAAAAATAAAATGATAGGTATGAGTTTCCCCCTTATTGGAAGTCTTTAAGTAAATGCTTCATGGTCACTTGCAAAAGAGAGGATGCATGTTTTAGGAAGAGCCGGTATGAGATGATTCCTGACCATTCTAGGATCTTTGTATATTATTTCTAGTTAGCTGTCTAGCTTCCTGGTGGTAATATGGGTTTGTACAACTGCTTTTCTAGTAATTTAGCTAATTGTATCAGTTCAACATTGACTAAAAATTCTTTAGTAATGACTTTCTATAATGCCTTATTTTTTTCTATGTACTACCTAGAAAACTTTCTCCCATATACTATTATTAGACTACTTTTATTACAAATACACCTACCAATCAGCTTTGAGCAGTCTAATTGGTCTTCTGACAGGGTACTATATATAAGTTATTTACTTGGTTTCTTACTAGCTATCAGGCTAGTAGTAAAACTGGTTTTCTCTGGCTAGGCTTGAAGTAACCTATCTTTATACCTCATTTCCTCTTTATTGGAAACTCACTAGTGGTAGACATTGGAAAATCTATATATAACTTTTCTCTATGTATATATCTTGTTTTTATTCAATGATATCGCAATCCATTGTCTGGAAATAAATCTGTCTAGTTATTTAGAATAATACAAAGCAAATTAGAGCAAGCTTGGGTAGAATTCTGATTGTTTGTCCTATTTCCAATACGTACATTTTTGGTGGGCTATGTAGATTTCTCTGAGTGATACCAACTATTGTTGAAATATCATTCTATAAACCTGAGCCATTAACATTATTAACAATACGATACCGTTTATAAATCTAGACTTACTCTCCAAGAACTTATACATGGTGGCAGTTTGGATGGCCAGATTAAATTGATATTACTCATCTCCTTAGACTCAGGGGGCATGCCAGAGGGAATTGGAGGGTGTTTTTCAAAAACTGTGGGCCCCCCACAATTAGCCATGATGTTATGATCACTTGATTTCAATTGGTAAGGCAGATGTAATTAGTTATTTGGTAAGGAGTATTTAATAAGCTGATGTAGTAAGAGGAGTTGGTATAAAATATCCTCCCCTGAAGTCTGTGACACATTCTCCCACAAGTACATTGAGAGTCTAGTGGAAAATAAAAGCTTAGGATGCATGTTTTAAGTTAATAACATATCTATTCACTGCTGTCTTCTTTTCCCCTTTGATGATTACTCAGGATTTTTCTCTTCGACACAGTACAGCATTTCTGCTGGAATTCTTGAAAAACCTTTCACTGGCCTTTCTTCTTCACATCCAATCTGTTCTTGGCTGCCAAAGCAGAAACTGTTGGAAGTCACTGCCATCCCAGGGATACTGCTAGAATGCCAACGAAAAAGTCAAAATACTCCTTACTCTGCACAATTTGCAAGTCCTTCTCCAGCCAAAGGGGAGTGTTTTGTTTTGTTTTTATGTTGTTGTTGTTGTTCAGTTTGGTCACGTCTAACTCTTCCTGACATCATTTTGGATTTTCTTGCAAAGATACAGGAGTGATTTATCATTTCCTTCTCCAACTCATTTTATAGATGAGGAAACTAAGGCAAACAGAGTTAAGTGACTTTCCCAGAGTTACACAGCTAGTAAGTGCCTGAGGACAGATTTGAAGATAAGCCTTTCTGACTCCAGGTCCAGCACTTTATCCACTGAACCACCTAACTGCCCTGGGGTAAGGGGTAGGGGAATGATAAAATGGAGGCCAAGATGCTCTCTTACCCCTTTAAGTGACTCTTTCTTAGGGGCTTGATTAGAATTCCTCACTCTTGGCTTGACTTTCACTTGAAGCCAACCCTTCATAACATGGCCCCTTCCTTCCTTTACAATCTTCTTATGCCTTACTCCCTTCCATGTATTGTGTAATGCACTTACACTGGTGGTGTTGCTATTTCTCACTCATAACATTAAAACTCTTGACTATAAGCATTTTTATTGATTCTTCCCCATGCCTGGAATGTTCTTCCTCTTCATCTTCTCCTCCCAGCTTCCCAGGCTTCCTTCAAATCTCAGCTGAAATTCTACCTTTTGCAAGGTCTTCCCAGTTCTCCTTAACTTCTTAACTTAGTGCCCTCTTGTTAAAACTACTCCTTAATTTATCATATATATATATGTATGTATGTATGTACACACATACATACATATACATACTCACATATGTATATATACATATAAATGCATCTACATACACACATATACATATACATATATACACACACACACACACACACACACATATATATCCATCCATCCTTCTTGTTTGTATATATTTGTTTTGTATGTTGCCTGTTCCTTAAGATTGGAGGATTTGCATTCCTTTTTATTCCCAGCACTTTCAGAGTCTGGCATATAGTTGGTGCAAACTTCCACTGCATCTAGAGCTATCACCATTTATCCTTTCCTGTCTTGCCTCTCATGACTCCGGAAAAGATAATGAGGCTGATGACTTTGCACAGACCTGCCTCACTTAAATACAATTCACTTGCAAGTCAAGACATTACCTTCCTGATGTCATTGGTCCTCTTCAAGAACAAAGGATGAAACAACAATAAATGGTAGTTGACCAACTGACTTCCTCCTAGCTTGATGGAGTGAGGTCATGGAGAGCATATCAAGTCCCTTGGTGAATCTGAAATAGTTTTCCTGTTGCATCTACTGGGGTTTCCAGGCCATATTCACAAGCAATAGAAAATTGCAATGAAGTCTCTACTAATAAATATAGTAGGGCTAATTGGAATGGGGTTATTTCAACCCTATGTTTACAATAATATTGAGAAGAAACATTCTAATTTCTAATTGCAAAATTAAGTGTTCATTTTAATATTACACATAGAATTCATAAATCCTGATGAAAATTTCACAGCTTTCATCTTCCTCCTCCACTATCATCACCACCCACACAAGGTTCTTGGTATAATGAAAAATATCCTGGATTTGCAGTAAGGACTTTGTAAACTTTGCCACTTATGCCCTGTGGATTCCTCTGCAAATAACTTCAATGCTTGGGTATTTAATTTCCTAATCTATAAAATGAGAAAGTTGGACTTTATCCCTTATAAATTCCCTTTATGTTCTAAATGTATTGTATGATACTATTATCCTTCTTTGGATATCTTGATCTTTGCCTCAGTTGGGAAGTCAACAGCCAGCCCTACTTTGTAGGTGTAAACTGCTGTCCCAATATGGGAAGTTGGGATGTTGTGGATACAGCTAAGCTGCCTTTTCACTTGATGTCTTTGTCTCCCCTTTTACATCTGCAGTTAAGCCCATGGCATTCCCTTGAATAGGTCAAATGAATGACAAAACACTTATAAATCCTTATTATAAGTAATCAGTCAATCAAAAAGCACTTATTATGTAGTATGTACTGGATTAAGTTCTAAAGCTACAGCAAAAGGCAAAAACATGGTCTCTGCCTTCAAGTTCTTACAATCTAATAGATGAGGCAACTTTGCAGGTATCTGTTAATATTCAAATTACGCATAGTGAAAACAGACAGTAATCACACAGAGAGAAGGCTCTGGGGAAGGGACCATTGGAAAAGACCGACTGCAGGAGAATTTCAAAACACATAGTAAATAAATGAAGATATTGACTACTTTCCCTATTGATTGGATGGGTCTATCTATACCTTTGCCAAGCCACCTTAACCCTATAGACTTCAATAAGTTTGGAGAGAAACATGGGAAACTTTTGTAGATTCCTTTCCATTTAATGTTTAAATAAATCAAACAGAAACATGTTTATTAGGGAAAGAAACTACCTATATGGCCCTTCTAGTACTTCCACAGACTAGATTGTATAAGATCTGCAAGTAGAAAATTGTTATTTTGAATGAATACTATTTAAATATTTGAATGTTACATAATAGTAATACTTCCTGGAGTTCTTTGTTACATTTTGTTTCTTTACTTACTCATATAAGAGTACAAACTAAATGATATGCTTCTGATCCTTTGGAAATTCTCCAGTTATATTTCTGACATATTAGTGTCTACTTATTCTGCTTTGCATTGATTGTGTCTCTTTTCCTCTGCCACCGATCTCCAAAACTGCTCAAAAGATCCCAGGAAGGGGCTGGGGAGATGAAGATAGAAAAAGGAAAAAAATGACAGGAGAAAAAAAAAAGAATCAAACCTGAAATGATGTGAATGATAAATGTCTGATGCTGATTGATCCCTTTTATAATCTATCCTTAGCCAAGGAACTGGCAAGTCAATGAATTCTGCAGATGGATCAATATTAGCTCATGTGTTGAGCAGATGTCTATAACTGGCACCCAGATATCTAAACAGATTCTTGCTTGCCTTTAGCCCCTAACCATTTGAAGAGATCAACTTCTTAGGCTGAGTTTAAATGGAAAATATCAGCTTCTTCATCCTTAACTTTAAATTGGACAAGTAGATTTTGGTAAATCCAGTTCACTTTGATTAAACAAATATTTATTGCATATCTACTATGTGTTTCAACTTCTAAAGATTAAAAAATAAAATAGGGGGGCGGAGTCAAGATGGCTGAGTAAAAGCAGTGACTTGCTTGAGCTCTCCCCCAATCTCCTCCAAATACCTACAAAAAATGACTATAAACAAATTCTAAAGCAGCAGAACCCACAAAAAGAGAGAGTGAAACAAATTTCTAGCCAAAGACAGCTTGAATGGTTGATCAGAAAGATATGTCGCACCTGGCAGGGAGAGGAGTGCAGTTCAGAGTGGGCACACAGGCCACAGTGACCCTAGAGGAGGGTTCAGAGGACTGAATTGCAGGCAGCTGTGGCAGTTTCCAGACTTCTCAACCCACGAACATCAAAGACAACTTGGAAGATCAGTGAGAAAAGTCTGTGATTATGGTGAGAGAGAAGCTAGGTCTTAGCCACAAGTCCCAAGCACGGCCCCAGCTGCCTCCAGAGCTTCAGGCCCATAGACTGAGGGGGAATCGAGTGGTTGATAAGAGGGGGATTGCAGGGATCTTTCTGCTGGTGCAGGATTCTCTTGCTTTGCCCATTCTTGGATCTGGGTCACAGTTTGGGTGGCTGTCCTGAGGTAAGGAGAAGCACTGGCATGGTGGAGCTTGTAGTGGCTGTGGAGAGGAAACCCTCCTCACAGTTCCAAGACAGAAAAGAGTACTCATAGACCAGAGCACAGGCCAGGAAAGGAGTAAACACCTCGCTCTTGATCATAGCACCTTAGAAGAACTGACAATTTACAGGTCCCTAGAAGTATCTCTGAAAACAGCTGCACAAAACCCCTGAAGCTTGGGACAGTACATTTTCCACACTGGAAACAGACTCCTACCTCAACAAAGAGTTTATAACTCAGATAATTGACCGAGATCATGAGCAAGCAGCACAAAAAGAGTTAGACTATATTATCTTACTTTGGTGACAAAGAAGATCAAAACATACAATCACAAGAAGACAACAAAGCCAAAGCTCCTACATCCAAAGCCTCCAAGAAAAATATGAATTGGTCCCAGGCCATGGAAGAGCTCAAAAGGGATAGCAAGTAAGAGAAGTAGAGGAAAAACTGAGAGTGATGCTAAAGGAGACCCAAAAAAATACTGAAGAAAATAACACCTTAAAAAATAGCCTAACCCAAATGGCAAAAGAGGTCCAAAAAGCCAATGAGGAGAAGAATGCCCTAAAAAGCAAAATTGGTTAAATGGAAAAGGAAGTCCAAAAGCTTACTGAAGAAAATACTTCCTTAAAAACTAGAATGGAGAAATTGGAAGATAGGGACAATTTGAGAAATCAAGGCACTGTAACACTAATCAAAAGGAGTAAAAAAATAGAAGAGAATGTGAAATATCTCATTAGAAAAACAACTGACCTGGAAAATAGATCCAGGAGAGAGAACTTAAAAATCATTGGACTATCTGAAAGCCATGATCAAAAAAAGAGCCTAGACATCATCTTTCAAGAAATTATCAAGGAAAACTGCCCTGATATTTTAGAACCAGAGGGCAAAATAGAAATGGAAAGAATCCACCCATCACCTCCTGAAAGAGATCCCCAAAGGAAAACTCCTAGGAATGTTGTAGCCAAATTCCAGAATCCCCAGGTCAAGGAGAAAATATTGCAAGCAGCCAAAAGGAAACAATTTAAGTATTGTGGAAACACAATCAGTCTAACACAAGATTTAGCAGCTTCTAGGTGGAGGGACCAGAGGGCATGAAGTATATTCTGGAGGGCAAAGGAGATAGGACTACAACCAAGAATCACCTACCCAGCAAAACTGAATATAATCCTTCAGGGTAAAAAATGGTCATTCAATGAAATAGGGGACTTTCAAGCCTTCCTGTGGAAAAGACCAGAGCTGAATAGAAAATTTGACCTTCAAATACAAGACTCAAGTGATACATGGAAGAGGTAAACAGGAAAGAGAAATCATAAGAGATTTATTAAGGTTGGACTATTTATATTCCTGCAGGGAAAGATGATATTTGTAACTGATGAGTCCTTTGTCAGTATTAGGGTAGTGGGAGGGAAAAAGTATATGTATGTATAGATAGATAGAGGGCACAAGGTGAGTTGAAGATAAAGGGGTCATATTTGGAAAATAAAATTAAGGGGTGAGAGAGGATTATACTGGGAGAAGGAGAAAGGGAGAAATAGAATGAGGTAAATTATCTCACATGAAACAAACAAGAAAAGGCTTTTACAGTGGAGGGGAAATGGGGGAAGGTGAGAAGGAATGAGTGAATCTTACTCTTATAGGATTTGGCTTAAGGAGGGAATAACATACACAATGGGGTATGGAAATCTGTCTTACCCTAAAGGAAAATAAGGGGGGAAGGGGAGAGGAGAACAGGCAGTCAATAGAGGGGAAGGCAGATTGTGGGAGGGGATAATCAAAAGCAAACACTTCTGAGGAGGGACAGGGTCAAAAGAGAGAATAGAATAAATGGGTGGTAGGATATGATGAAGGGAAATATACTTAGTTTTTCACAACATGATTGCTATGGAAGTGTTTTGCATGACTACACATCTATAACCTGTATCGAGATACTTGCCTTTTCAATGAGGATAGGTGGGAAGGGAGAAAATTTGTGACCTAAAGTTTTAAAAACACACTTCATATTTACTACATTCTATATTTCTTACACAGTAGTAATGTTCCATCATGCCAGTGTACCGAGAATTGTTCAGCTATTCCCCATTTGCTCTACTTTATACTAAAGGAGCATTGACAATTGGGAAGGATTAGTAGGTGGCACCTGAGCTATCAATGTTTCTTTGTTAAGAACTCAGACATTAAAAGAGGCAATCCAGGTATGTGGTGGTAAATGTCTGGAATCTCTACCTCTAGATGAGGCAAAGCTCATAAGTGACTTGAGTTCAGTTGTAATAGGGCTGAAGCAGATTGGATGAAAGTACTGTTAAACTGTTTTTGTTTGTCTTTGATTCTTGAAGAAGACCATGACATCAGGAACATGATTCCATAACTTGCAAGTGAATTGGATTTAAATGAGGAAGGACTGTACAAGGTCACCAGCCTCACTTTCTCCTCAGAGCCATCTGGGTCCAGTGGCAAGGTGTAGATCAGGATGACTGGATCAGATGGCCCCCTCTAAGTCCAGCACCAAAATGGTGACTGCCTGGGAGTGGGAGGTGGGGGAGGGGCACCAGGTTGCTTCTTCAAAAGTAAAGAAGTAGGTAAGGGTCAGGGGAGAAACAACAGGTCAATGCTTCTTTGCTAAGTCAGGGGTGGAGGGAAGAGAGAGAAACAGAGACAGAGAAATCATCAGGTATTCTCTGAATAATATACAATTTACATGGGTGTATGTTTACATGTATGTCCCTCCTGAACATTTCCAGGTTTTAATGTTACAGGGTGCTTTTAATTATAGCCAATACAGAACAGGTATATCATTCCTTTGTAATACATTATTTAAGACAGATACTACTTAAATCTGATCTTGATTTCTTTATCACTCCTTAACTTAATCTCCATCAAATTCTTCACTTGGTTTCATGATTGTCTTGAGAATCATTTGGCCTGAGATCAGATGAGCAACACAGATGGTGCCTAATGCTACATGTTCAGTTTTTGGCCAGATTCAGGAAGCCGATTATTCAGGAGAGGAGAAAGTGAGCCCACTGGTAGATGCCTTTGTTAAGGCCATTGAGAAAAAGATGGACTGGCCCCATTAGAGTATTCAACAATCTATTTTATTCTTTCCCACTTCAGATGCCGTATTATTCAACAGAGGGGTCCTATGAATACAGATTATACCACAACACCTGGAACAAAGGAGATGGGCTCAGCATGCAGTTTATGGTGTTTGTTGCTTTTGTTTTGTTTTGACTGATTAAAGAGAAGAAAATTTCAGAATGGCCACAAAATGAAGTAGAGGATTTGAAAGATAGTCCATATAATACCTCAATATAAAACTTTGACCTCAATTACTTAGATATTCAAGGTGAAAGAATTATTTTCCATGAATTATTCAGATAATTATTTGGATACTGAGTACAGAATCAACATTTAATGAGGATCCAATGTGTCAGTGTGTTTAGAATACCATAATTCTGTATTAAGTACTATGAAGAGACTTAGGGAAGAGCAGAAAATATTCTCTAACTTTTCCAATGATGAAGACAGAATTATATGGGAAAGAAAAGCAAAGGACATATGATTTACAAATAAGGCATGGAAATATAGCGTGTGAGGAAAAATCATGTTGAAACTATGACTTCATTTAAATAGAACTGATATGTGTGATATTCTAGTAACAAAGATTATTTAGAAGATGCAAGGTTACTTTATGAGGGAGAGAAACAATATCTATTAAAAGTGACTCAGGAAATTATATAGTATATGATATAGTGTATGATTTTGATGAAATACTATTGTACCATAAGAAATGATGAGCAACTATTGATCAAAAAAAATGCAAGTTAAAGCAACTCTAAGGTACCACATCACACCTATCAGATTGACTAATATGACAGAAAAGGAAAATGATAAATTTTGGAGAAGATGTAGGAAAATTTGAATGCTAATGCAATGTTTGTGGAGTTGTGAACCGATCCAACCATTCTGGAGAACAATTGTCCAAAGGCTATAAACTGTGCATACCCTTTGATCCAGCAATACCACTGATAGGTCTATATCCCAAAGAGATCATAAAAAATGGAAAAGGACCCACATGTACAAAAATATAGCAGCTCTTTTTGTGGAGGCAAAGAACTGTAAATACCCTCCAGTTGGGGGATGGCTGAACAAGTTGTGTATGAATTTAATGGAATACTATTGTGCTATAAGAAATGATGAACAGATTTCAGAAAAATTTGGGAAAAAAAAAACCTTACGTGAACTGATATGAAGTGAGCAGAAGTAGGAAAACATTGTATATAGTAATAGCAACATAGTACAATGATTAATAATGATAGACTTAGCTTTTTTTCAGCAATACAATGATTCAAGACAATTCTAAAAGATTCATAATGGAAGATGGTATCTACATCCAGGCAAAACAAAACAAAACTATGGAGTCTGAATGCAGATCGAAGCATACTATTTTCATTTTTTTGTTTGTTTCTTTCTTGTGTTTTCCCTTTTGTTCTGATTCTTCTTTCACAGCATGACTAATGTAGAAATATGCTTAACATGAATTTATGTGTATAACCTATTCCAGATTGCTTGCTATCTTTGGGAAGGAGGAGAAAAGGGAGGGAAGGAGAAAAAAAAATGGAACTCAAAATCTTATGAAATGAATATTGACAACTATCTTACATAGAATTGGAAAAATACTGTTAAGAAAAAAAATGATGAGCCCAATGATTTTAGAAAAAAACATGGAAAAATGCACAAAATAATGAACAGTGAAATGAGCAGAAGCAAGAGAACATTGTATATAGTAACAGTGATATTATTTTAAGAATGACTTTGAGTGAATAAATTATTTTGTCTAATATAAATGCTCAAATTACATATAAAGGACACATGAAGAAAAAGTTATCTGCATTCAGAGAAAGAATTGATAAATAGAAGTATGTGTAGAATAATTTTACATATGCATACCTATTTCTATCTAATGGTAGTCATCTCTTGGGTGGGAGGGAGGGAAGAAAGAAAAGAAAAAAATGTACACAATAATTTTGTTGAATATTTGAAAGGAATAGCAAGTTGTACATAGGAGATTTTCAGTTTTATGTATAATCATCTTTTTTATTGTACTCTGTTATGCTGATGCTTGTTTTATTCCATAAATTAAAAAAAAAAGATGATACAGAGAATGGGAGGAAGATGTCTAGCTAGAGAGAATGGCAATGAATGAAGTTTGAAAGAACCAGAAAGCAAGCAAAATGAAGGGGAAGCAATTATGACTGTGCTTGAGCAGACAATGGCATTGAGTATAATGGATGATGAAGGCAATAATAGAAGGAATAAGTAGGAATGGGGAGGGAGAGTTCATTGATGGAAAGTATGGAAGTACAAGGCCCTACATTCTGGCTCTTATGCTTGCTATTCTACTGGATTATCTATGTTCATCAATGTTTAACTAATAAGCATTGAATACTTTCTCTAAATCTAATTCTCCTTGAGCTTCTGTTGATTCCATTTGCTTTCTTGATATCTTCTGTTGCCCTGGCGTCTTTTGCTCTATACTGTTTGTCATTTGCTTCTCCTAGGTCTCTAATTCTTCCAACTATTTCACCTACTCCTTTCTCTAATGTGGACATTTCCTGTGATTCATTCCAAGACTCTATGCTCTTCTCATCCTTCAGTATCAGAGCTTCATTATAATTTCTTTTGAACTGTGTTTTAAGCCCACTTTAATGTTCACCTGAGTGTGACTCCAAAGTTTATAAATTAAAAATAACCAAAAAGGAGAATTATATAGTGGGAAGAATATTGGCTCTTAGAGTATGAAAACTTGAGTGCAACTAGAACTTCTAACAGTTCCTACCCATGTGACCTTAGTAAATTTACTAATGCTCTCTGGGTCTCAGTTTTCACATCTATAAGATGAGGGTTGGACTAAACAGCCTCTGAGTGCTGTTCCAGCTTTTGATTCATAGTTCTATCATGAAAATGAAAGCATGGAGAGAAGTCAAGTTGACTCATAAGGCTTAGTAAGGTGAAAGAAACAGCTGATGTTGAATATAAGGAAGAAAAAAAAAACAAATTAACAAAAACAAATCTATGCCATAGTGGAAAAGACCAACTTATTCTAGTGAATCATATATAGGCTATAAAATTTATACTTGTCTAAATATAAACAAGTGGATATGAGAACATAATACCAAATAACAAGGCTTGGGACCACTCAGAGTAGTTAACACACACTTTCAAGAATGCTGGATTTGGAGTCAGAAGGACCTTGAAGAACTGGTATACCCAAAGACATTTTACTAAAATTATTAATAACACCAGGAAATTTTCAATTCAGTTCAATAAATGTTTACTGAGTACCTGCGATGAGTCCCAGTGAACACCTAGACAGGTGCTCAGTTCAAAAGAAAAAGAAAATACACACACACACACAGACACACACACACACACACACACAAATGGGTTAGCCCTAAAAGAATTTACTTTCTACTGGGAGATATAGACTATAATGCCATGCTAAATACCAAAATTGACAATACAGATCATCTTGTTAAAGCCCTATAAAACTCTTTGGATGTTTAACATGCATAGAATGCAATATTTCTTTCTGTCTATGGCCCAATATAATGTCATTAGCAAAGAGCAGACCAAGAAGAAAATTGAGCTTTTTACCTCACACTTGGGTAAAAATAACAAAGATCACTTAGTCTAACCATTAATTTTAAAGCTATGTAAACTGAGGCCCAAAAACATCAAATGACTTTGTGCTGGTTCTTCTAGCTCCTTCTGATTCCAAATCCAAAGTTCTTGAAAGTGTGTTAGCTGCTCTAAGAGGTGTCTTGCTGATTGGTATTATATTCTCATTATTGGCCAAAGGGTACTGGATTTTTGGTCATGGACGTTCAGTAGGAAAGTCTACTCAGGCATTGATGAGTTAAAGATTTTGTGAACTGAGTATACTTACCATTGAAATCAGAAATCTTTCTATATCAAATTATCCTTCTTGCTATGTTTAGGGAAATGATAATATCAATAATGATACTATAATTCATGTAATGCTTAAAACTGTCTGAAGCATTTTCCTCACAAACATTATCTGAACTAGATAACCTGAACATTATTATTTTCATTTTATAGATGACAAAATTAATGCTCAAAGGTGAAAGCACATTGGTGAATTTCACATTTTATATTTGACAGAGGTCAGATTTGAAGCCAGATCTCCTGAGTTTCCATATGGCCTTCACTAGGAAGAAAGAAATTAGGTTTGATAATACAGCAATCAACCCATTAGGTCCTTGGTGAGGAGGCCAAGACAGTACATTCTGGAATGAACATGATGACAGATGTGGTAAGAAAAGAATAAGCTAAACTAAATAATGAATTGCATAAAGTATATGATACAGAATAATTAAGGATGACTTCAAGAACTTAGACCCTGGACTCTGGGAAGCTGGTATGAAATGGTGAAGATAATGAAGTTGACTCCCTTTGTAGATATACACTCAGATGTGCTTGCTCATTGTGGAACATATCTCTACAGAAATACTTTTCAATCACTTTCTGATTGCTAGGTTGAGATGATGATTTGTACTATTTGTGTTCCTTTTTATCAGCCAACTATCAGTGCAAGTTACTTTAATGAACCTTTGCCAAAATAGAAATAATCAAAAAACTAGATTGACAAGATTACCAAAGCAAATGTACTTTGGTTATGCTTTTAGGTTACATGTTTGAGAAAGTTGCCCTATGATACAGTGGAATGAAATCAGAAGTCCATTATACCTGAAGGCTCTGTTGCAATACTTTGGGGGAACTCATAGACCAGTTTTCCTTTTTTATTAACATTTAAATGCCTCTGGACTTTTTTGAAAGCCTTCAGAGCAAGTTTTCAGTGACGCATGAAATGAAAATTCCCTCCTTACTTTGTGCATTATAGTCTATCACAAATTTTGGTCTTGTTCAGAAACATTTTCCATTGCAGTTATTTTAGAAATGATAAAGGCAGTTTCTACATACAAAGCAAAGTTGAAAATTAAGGCAGTTATCTAGATGATTTGTGGGAAAGACAACTCACCACTATTCTTTGGATATTCAGGAAAAATTATTCAACAATTCCAATAATTATCTCTGTTTTAAAAACTAAATATTTTTATTTAAAAATGATGATACAATCATAATTTGAAACCTCTTTGTCTAAGTTAAAACTGAAATTTGAAACAATCTCCTAATATGTATAGAGAACCTCTCAAAGTACTCCAAGTCGCTAATTATGATATTAGTTGAAGATTAGGATGGAAAGTGGAAGTAGAGTAAAATGATTTCTGCCTTCAAATGATTGACAAAAAATATTATGTAGAAGGGTGATGAGATTTATTCTGCCTACTTCTAGAAAATATAGTTACGACCAGTGGATTAATACTTCAAGGAAGAACGCTAACAATTTGAGCTATCCCTAAATGAAAAAGGACTGATTTGGGAGGTAATTGGTTTTCCAACATTAAAGATCTTCAGAGACAGGATATCCATTCTTTAGGAATATTACAGAGGACATTTATTTTTGGGGGGTAGAGGATTGTATAATGTGATCTCTTCAGTCCATTAGAACTCCAGCTTTCTATAAATCTGTGACTCTTTTTGTATAGCTTTGGCTTCAAAAAAGTAATAAAGAAAAAAAAAGTTAAAAATGAAAAAAAAGAACATCCAGAAGAAACATTAGAAATGTATTTTGGTTATAATTCACATTTTCAAAATTAGGGCACATCAGTTTCTTCCCCCTTTTTATATCTCTAAATTGAGGCATTTAAAGTTATCATATGAACCATTTTTACAAATATTTTGCAAGGTATGCTCTCTACAACTCCCAACAAATTCCTGCCATGAGTTGGTTAATTCTGTACAATTTTCTGTATCAGTATAATTTGAGGAGACTTTTTACAGCATCTCCAGTTTGTAATTTGCATGGCTTCCAGACTTGGATGAATTTGGTGATTTTAAATCTTTGCCAAAACCAGTAGGCGTCATTTTCCTTGATTCAATCAACCTTCCTCATATAGCCTGATACTCGATTCAGCTGAACCATCTGGAACTGCATTGTTTTTTCCAGTTCAGATTTTCATTGGATAGTGTTTTCTCATTCCTGTTTTCTTCATTACCATTTCATGTCCAACCTATATACAACTTTTATATGTTAGCTTATTCACTAATAGGTGAGAAACCTTGAAATATTTACTCTCAAAGACATGTCAGTACTACCAGTTTTAAATGTCAAGTCTCAACCATTTCCATGATGTCTGTTATTCTGGAGGTATCTTAGAAGTCCAGTCCATTTTTTAAATTACCTGCTTATTTCAGTTTGATTCACCAAGCTGTTCTGAAAATGAAAGCAGATGGGATCGGGTTGAAATGGTGGTTCATAGAGAGAGTTACATCCCCATTAAAGTTTGTTATGTAGCTAATGACCAGTACAGAAAAGCTTTGTTGTTTTATGTTAGGAGGTGATTTCTCTCCTTCCCTTCCAAATTCTGAAAGGGCAGGGAAAGAAATGTGACTTCTTGAACTGAAATAATTTTCATACAGAGGCAATATTTGTGAAGTAAATAGGAGATAGGTAAAATTACCAACAATACAAATTATAACCTGAAAATAGATAAAGTTAAAATCAAATAGTTTTAAAAATAGAAATAACTTATTTTTATCGTACTTTAAGGTTTGCAAATTACTTTTTATACATTATCTTAATTGAGCTCCTTAGCAACCTTGTAAGGTAGGACAACAGAGTTAGAGATGGAAAGAACCTCAGAGGTCATCTGCCTCCTGCCCCATACTACAGATGAAGAAATTGAGATGAGAAGAAGTGAAGACACTAAATGAATTACCTAAGGTCACAGAGGTTGTAAGTGGTAGATCCAGATTTGAAACTAATTTTTCATACTTTCCCTTCAGAAATAGTTTCATTGTATCATGTCTCCTCTATTATTACTTCCATTTAACACATAAAGTGGAGGTGCAGAGAAGTTAAGTAATTTATCCAAAGTCAGCTAGCAAATGTCTGAGTCAAAATTCAGACCCCGGTATAGACTCTTCTATCCACTACATTATTGTGCCTTCAAATGGAAACCATTGATCTGATTGGTTGACTACACCTGGGTCTATATAATAAACATAAATTAGGAATCCAATGCAATTACACCAAGGATTTAAATTATTGATGACTTTTTTTTCGTGATTGCTGGAATACATCAAGTTAGAGAAGTTGGATGGCTACAATCTGTCATAATTCTCTACTTCATTGAATTGGCCTGTCCTCAACACTCAGTGAATTAATCTGAATATTGAGATTCATTTCAGTGTCATTGTTTAAACCCTGTTGACTAGATGATAAGTATCACTACTATGCATAAAGAACAGGAGAGATTAAGTTATAATTCATGTGATATCTTTTGGTTTGGGAAGCCCAGCCCAGGGGGAAGCCTTGATTAAAAACATAAATTGGCCATGTGATAACAGGAAATTGATTTTAGAGTTCCAAGGTGCAAGCTGAATTCTTACACTTCAGAATGGCTCCAAATGTTGCTTTTAGAGATGTAAATGAGGACATTCCAGACTCTTGTCAAGAATCTAATGTTCTGACATGTCCAGATTCTACCATTTGTTCTCTTGGGCTTATGCAGAAGAAGGGTTATGGCATCAGATGTCTTAAGAAATTTAGACTTCAAAGATGAAAAATAGATAGAAAAGTAAAAGAGTAGCTGGAGGCATGCTCTCCCCATGTAAGAGTCAGATTTGTGTCAATCAGACAGTACCATACAGGCATTAGCCTATAGGGCACTTGAACCATGACATTATTTAGTACTGGGGCCTCAGAACCAGCATACTGTTATCTGGTCTATCTGTGCATCTGTGACTATGAGAATCACTGAAAGTTTCAAAAATCTTCTTAAATCCTTGTACAGACAATTAGTCACAAGTTAACTAAATGTAACTCCCTTTCACAAGGAAATGGGAAGTCAAAAATAAGACACTATACTTTCAGAGTAGCTCTCATTACTAATCTCGTACAATGGCAAGGGGACAAAAGAGAGAAGGTCTTCATCCAAAAAAGATTTCTGTCTTTAAGAAATGTATCTTAATGGAATATAGAGTTCTTGTTGCATGGGATTAAAATTTGTTTTTTGTATCATATTTCTATCTAATCTAATTAAACTGCTTACTAATGTAATGACCCTATACACAGGAGCTATTGATTAACATTATAACGGGGACAGAAGCCAGACACTAAATAAATAAGTCTGTAGGGGACTTAAATAAACAGTAGGGGAGGTGGGTGGAGTGGGCTAAGCATTTCGAGGGACAGCTGGATGCTCAGGTATCCTATCAGCAGAGTGACATTCAGGCGTTCACCCAATGCCTTCTTCTATTTCAGGTAATATAGGGATAATAATCAAGGCATTTACTTAAATAATTACCCTCTGAAATAGAAAACTAAAAGAAAGACATTAATCTAATTTGTTTTTAAACAAAATTATTGAATGAAAAGTAAGCAAAAAGAATACAATCACATAATATATACATAAAGATCTCTATCATAGTGAAGTTAGATTTCTACAGAGAATGTAGAGTTGTTTCTATATTAGGGAAACAATAAGCGCAATAATAATAAAACAATAAAAATCATATCATTATATCAATGAAGAAAAAAACTTGGCAACATACACATTTTTGCTAAAATAATTATTAAAACTTAGGAATAAATATAATTGTCTTAATTTTGATGAACAGTAGTAACCTAAAACCAAAAAATAGCATTATTTACAATAGCAAAACACTAGAGGCATTTCCAATAAGATAAGGGATAAAGCAAAATTACTGGCATTCATCCTTGTTATTTGATGTATTCAAGACATACTGGATATATTGAGGGCAATGAAATTGGTAGAAATTTTATAGTCAAGGCATTTTCTTTTGAGAATGATATATTTTAAAGAACTCTAGAGAATCAACTAAAATCAATTGAAATATCAATAACTCCAGGAAAGTAGAACAATATAAAATATCCAAAATCCCACATCTTCAGGATTTCTCTATATTACCAACAAGTTTCTCTGGTAAATGGTATGACGTCCACTATATGTGGAGAATGGATCACATACCTGAGAATGGGAGCTGTTATTCAGTAGACAAATAATCAAAGAATGTAAAAAGGCAATTACCAAAAAAAAAAATAAGCTGCAAAAACCCCATAAAATATAACAAATCACTAATAAAAGAAATGTACACTAAAGTATCTTGGAATTTCTACCTTAAACTGAGATAGGTGAAGATGACATATAACAAAAATGTGGTTGTCGTTAGTCCTTTGTTCTTGAAGACAAACAATGACATCAAGACAATGTCATGACTTGAAAGTAAATTGGATTTAAGTGAGGCAGAGTCGTGTGAAGTCATCAGCCTCATTCTCTCCTTCAGAGTCATCTGAGTTTAGTGGCAGGACATAACTCAGGACGAATGAAGATGACCCCACATGGAGTAATGAAACCTTGGTACTTTTAAGCTAAGGTCTTTCCTAGATCTGTTGGTCTGAGGTAACACCCATTTAACAATTCAGTGATTCAAGGCTAGGTAAGAAATTACCAAAAGGGAAAAAGAAAGCTGTAAAAAGCCCCATAAAATATAATACATGACTAATAATAAGAGAAATGCACATTCAAGTAACTTGGAATTTCTACCATACACTGATTAGATTGGCAAAGATGACATGTAATTAACATGACAATTATTGGAAGTACAGCAATAACAAAATACTATTGTTAGTGTTGCGAATTTGTCCAAAAATTCTGGAAATGAATTTAAAACAATTTGATCCATGGATAAAGGCATTAGGAATATACCCAGAAGATAAAAAATGGAGAAAGAATACTCATTTGTATAAAAGTATTAGTGGCAGCATATTTGTTATAATAACTGGAAAAAAGATGCCTATCCATTGGGGAATAGTTGAACAAATTATGGCATAATAATGTATTATAATATTATCATGTCATAAAAATGATGAAAAGCACGGATGTCAGAAAAAACATAAAAACAATTTTGGTGCACTGGGGACAAAATGAAGTGAGCAGCAGCATTATGATAACCATTTATACAATGATGACAACAATATGATGAAAATATATTTTTAAAATTTATTTGTAAGATTGTTTTATTTTTAAATTTTGAGTACCAAATTCTCTCCCTTCCTTCCAACCTCTCCTACTCACAAAGTATGCAAACAATATACCAATTACATGTGAAAACATATTTCAATATTAGCCACATCACAAAAAAGCAAAAAAAAAAAAAGATAATTGTACTTCAATTTCCAATCAGAATCCATTAATCTTCTCTCTGAAGATGGATAGCAGTTTTTTTTTTTTGTTTTGTTTTGTTTTGTTTTCTACCATGAGCCTTTTGGAATTATCCTGGATCACTGTAATGATCAGTGGCTAAGTCTTTTGAGGTTGATCATCAATATAACATTGCTGTTACTATGCATAATGATCTCCTAGTTCTTCTCACTTCACTTTACATCAGTTCATATATGTCTTGACATTTTTTTCTGAAACCATGTCCTCCCATCATTTCTTATACCACAGTAGTAATCCATCACAATCATTTGCCGCAATTTGTTTAGTCATTCCCCAATTGATAAGCATCCCCCTATTTTTCATTTCTTTGCCACCATAAAAAGAGCTGTTATAACTATCTTTGTACATATGAGTCCTTTTCATTTTTCTTACATCTCTTTGGGGTACAGACCTAGTAGTTGTATTATTGTATCCAAGAGTACACACAGTTTTACAGCTCCTTGGGCACAGTTTCAAATTGTTGGTCACAATGGATGAACCAATTCACTACTCCATCAACAATTCAATAATGTACTTATTTTCCCTTATCCCCTCTGGCATTTGCCATTTCTGGTAGGTGTGAGGCGGTAGCTCTGAGTTGCCATAATTTGCCTTTCTCTAATCAGTAGTGATTAGAGCATTTTTTTTTCATATGACTGTTGATAGCTTTGATTTCTTCTTAAAACTGCCTATTCCTGTTCTCTGACCATTTATCAATTGGGGAATGGTTCCTATTTTTACAAATTTGAGAGTTCCCTATATATTTAGAAATGAGACCTTTTTCAGAAAACAACTTGCTATGAAACTTGTTATTACTTCATTGTCTATGGTATCTTTTAGCAAAATATAGTTTCCCTGATTATCCCTTTCAAATAGGTCTAATTTTGCTTTTGCTTCTTCTGAGATCACGATTGCTGCCCTTGTCCTCTTCTCTTCAGCTGAAGCTCTCCTTCTGCCCTTTGTCTCAACATTATATGGGTCTTTCTGTCCCAAATGTATCTCTTATGCACAACATATTGTTGGAGTCTAGTTTCCAATCCATTCTGCTCTCCACTTGTATTCGATGAGTTAGCTCATCCCGTTCACATTCACAGTTATGATCACTAACTGTATAATGCCTTCCATCCTTTTTTCCCCTATTTCTCCTTCTGTCTCTCTTTTTATACCATTTCTCCTTAAAAGTCTGTTTTGTTTCTGATCACTGCCTCCCTTAATCTGCTCTCCTTTTTATCATTCCGCCGTATCTCTTTTCCCCCTTTCCCTTCTATTTCTCTGTTGGGTAAGATGGATTTCTATATCCAAAGGAATGTGTGTGCGTGTATAAACATACACATAATTCCATCTTTGAACTGATTCTGGTGTGTGTGAGGTTCACTCACTCCCCCTACTTGTCCAACTCCCCCCCCCCTATTTTCTCTTTTACTATAAAAGATTTTCCTTGCATGCCTCTTTTATATGAGAAAAAAAATCCCCATTCTATCTTTCCCTTATCTCTTCTCCCTGTGTATCCAACTTTCTCATCCCTAATTTTTTAGATCATCCCAACATAATCAACTTACATTTATGACCTCTGCCTAGGTAGACTCCTAATTTCCTTAATAATAAAATTCTTAGGAATTACATATATTATTTTCCCATATAGGAATATAAACAGTTTAACTTCAACTCCCTTATAATTACTACTTCATTTTTACTTTTTATGATTCTTTTGATTCTTCTGTTTGAATGTCAGATTTTCTATTCAGCTCTGGTCTTTTTATCAGGAATGCTCAAACCTCCACTTCATTAAATTTCCATTTTCCCCTAAAGGATTCTACTCAGTTTTGCTGTGTAGGTGATTCTTGGTTGTAATCCTAGCTCCTTTGCCTCCTGGAATATCATATTCTAAGCCCTCTGCTCTTTTAATATGATGAAAGATACTGAATCTTTTGTGATCCTGACTATGGGTCCACAATATTTGAATTATTTCTTTCTGGATACTTGCAATATTTTCTCCTTGGTCTGGGAGTTTTTATTTTGGAATCTCTTTTAGGCAGTGATTGATGCCTTCTTTCAATTTCTGTTTTATCATCTGGATTTAAGATATTAGGACAGTTTCCCTTGATGAGTTCTTGAAATATGATGTCTAGGCCTCTTTTTTTTTTCTTTAATGTGGATTTCCTGTAGTCCAATAAGTTTAAAAATTACTTCCTATGGATATATTTTTTCAGTTCAGTTGTTTCTTTCCAATGAAATATTTCACAGTTTCTTTGACTTTTCAATCGTTTGACTTTACTTTATTGTTTCTTGAAGTCTCATGGAGTTGTTAGCTTCCACTTGCATTTTTAAGTAATGATTTTCTTCAGTGTGCTTTTGCATTTCTTTTTGCATTTGGCCAACTCTGCTTTTTAAGGAGTTTTTTTTTTTTCCTTCAGTGAATTTTTATTCCTCTTTTACCACTAGAACAATTAGGTTTCTTGAGTTACTATTTCTTTAGTATTTTTGTGCCTGTTTTACCAAGCTGCTAATTCTCTTCATAATTTCCTTCCATTTTTCTTGTCTTCCCCTATTTTTCCTCTACTGCTCATCTCTTTAACTCTTCTAGGAATTCTTGCTGCCCTTGTGTCAAATTAGCATTATTCTTTCAGGCTTTCCTTAGAGATGTTTTCACATTGTTGTCTTCTTCTAAGTTTATGTTTTGGTCTACCCTGCCACCATGGTAGCTTTTATGGTGGAGTCTTTTTCTAGCCTATATCTTGACTTTGAACCTTATGTTAAAGTTGGGTTTTGCTCACCTGGGGGTGGAGAGGCACTGTGCCAAGTTTCAGACTTCTTTGTGCTACCATTTGTAGAGGTAGTTCTGGTGGACTACAAGTTTTGGCAGCTTCCAACTGCAACTGAAAGGACAAGTGCTGCTCTCTTCCATGGAACTGCCACCCAGAACTGCTTATGGGTGATGGAGTTGCCAATCAGTGACAGTTGCACCAGTGCCAGCAAAGGGTCCCCCATATCCTCTGTCTGACCTCATTGTCTTCCCTTGGAAAAATATCTCCTTCTGGGAAAATTACCCCCCCAACTCTTTGTTGGCTCTGCTGCTCCAAGATTGAATTTTATGAGTTATTTCAAAGCTGTTTGGATGGGAATATTGGGAAATATTAATTGGGTCCTGACTGTATTCTGCCATCTTTGTCTCAAAAAATATCTTTAACCTCTGATTAACTCAATAAGCAATCACAATTTCAGACTGAAAATATTGTTTCTCATCTATTGGTAGAGAAATAATATACTATGGATACATAAGGAGATTTTCAGACCTGACCAATACAATACAAATTTATTTTGCTTGACCTTTTTTTTTGTTTGGGGGGTGGGTCATTGTGGCTGGTGGGTATAGTTATAGTGGCAAAAAAAAAGAAAAAAAACTTGGGAAAGAAAGGAGAACTAGTCAAACATTAAAAAAGTACATGGAAGAGAGCAGAAAGAAACTTAGAAAGGGACACAGACAAGCAGCTAAATGTTGTCATTAACATGTTATAATGTTGTAAATACACATCTCTTTGTATATATGTATATTTATTTGAGTGTGTGTATACACACATACGCATACATATTTATATGTGTGCATATGTGTGTATGTGTGTATATATAGTATATATGTGTGTGTACGTGTGTGTGTATATATATATATATATATATATATATATATATAACCTATCTATCTGTATGTCTGCCTATCTATCTTACATTAGAGTCCATTTTATTTTATATCTTTAGGTCATATGTATTCATTGTTCTTTGGTCAAGAAGTCTTAGAGATCCTCTTCCATAGATCGATGAGTACATAGGTAGGTAAGTAGACAGACAGACACACTGACAGATAGATAGATAGAAAGTTATACTTTAATAGGCTGTTGATTTTGTATATAACCTGTCCTTTTTATATGGAAATATACAAGTTTGTTGATGACTTCTTAATTCAAAATAAAAAGAAATACATCAAATGAAGTTTGGTGTTCTGCCTTCATTTTAGAAATGCTATCCCCCACCCTGCCCAGGGCTAAAAAATATCCAAACAATAAGACATACAGAAAAAATAATATTTATCTTATTAAATTAACATGCACATACAACATCCCAAAAGCCTTAGTGATTGTTTTATGTTTTAATGTCTTATATCTACATATAATATACAATGTATAATAGCATATGTATATACAAACATATACACATACATATGCCAATTTTAGTGGTTGCCCTTCCCTTTTTGGGTTTAAGTTTGCAAGGCTGGCATCCAAGAATCTGTTTGTTTCTTCTAGATACTTGGCTCACAATCACAATGTTAAATTTGCATTTTTTATCGATGACAGCAGGTTTATGAAGCTCAGTTTGCCATAGGCTTGGTTCAACAAAAAGACATGTTTACATCAGCATGCTTTCCCCATTCAGTTAGTTTTTATTTTGAAACATATTACTTTATTGTAAACAATTAAGCATTATTCTATTATATTTTTTAAAATGTTATAAATATAAACATCATATTCCACTAAATCCTTTATGAACTGTAACATTTATTAAAGTTCTTCATGTGAGCATTCATTTAGCAATGAAAGAGACCTTGGAGATATGCCAGTCTAACTCCCTGATTTTTCTGATGACCTAAATAGAAGTGGCTTTTTCAAGGTTAAATGTGTAAGATGAAGAAAGGCAAGATTCACACCTGGGAACTCTAATGAAAAATCTAGTAGACTTCCTAGTACCCTCACTGCCTCTTTGCCTTTTAGTTGCTAGTTTTAATGGAGCTTGTGTGGAGCTCTGTGAACTCCTGGAATTAATGTTCTTACAACTTTCTTCATGGGGCAGTTGTCTGCTATCTCAGCTATCCCATTAATTAACTGCTGAAGTTTATAGCTTGCTTCTTTTCAGAGCTCTGGGTTTTTCCTTTCCTTACAGATTTGTATTATCCAAGAGACATAATAACAGTTGTGCACTATGTCATAACATCAGCAACTTCAATCCTCATGACTGTCTTTTTTTTTTCTAATCAGAAGGCAATTTTTTTTTCCCTTTTAGCATAGATAGACTCCCCTTCTCATCAGGTATTTGCTTAGTATTTGCATGCCAAGCTTAGGTTTCCTCATTAACATTTAACGTTTCCTTGTAATTTTTATAGTTTGACCTTTGACATAGATTGCCTGCTTTTTACGTGACTGACTATAATCACTTTCAGATAACAGGGCAATTTAAGAAAACATTAAAACAAAACATTAGAGTCAAGAGGAAGTGGAGTGTTATAAAAAAATGAACAGATTACTTCACACAAATTAACAAAATGACACGCTGCCACATTTTCGAAAATCTTAACTACCTCCTATTACAGGAGTTCTTAACTAAATTCTCTCCCTCCTCCCCCTTTCCTTCTTACTCTTTCCCCTTTACCCCCTCCCTTTCTCCTTTCTATCTCTTCCCCTCACCCCTTGAAGTGATCTGATTCTCTGTCCAGAAACTCGTAACCCTCACAAACCCACAGCATCAGCTACTGAAACAAAGTTTGCATTAGAGTCCTTACACAGTGATAGTGCAGGACTTGAGTACCTTGTGAGGAGAATATCTGGTCCCAAGATCAGTGCTAACATCCCCGTATGGCTTCACATTTTCTCTTGAGGAAGGGAGGGGGTGGGACATCTCTCTGCAGAGCCAGTGTAATACATGGATTTCATCACTTCGATGTCCTCATTTCTTATCATGGTGCCACTTGCGCAAAAAACTTCCTGTTTTAAAATCGTTGTGTTTTTGTCCATTTATTCCCATTTTGTGATATTGTCATAGGCACTTATCAGTCCTCACCCGGTGCTCTGCTAAGCACTCTACAAAATAAATTCATGCAAGTCCCCAAATTAGAACTTGAAGGGACCTTTAGAAGTCATTTATCCCAATTCCCTCATTATACACATGAGGAAAAATGAAACTTATAAGGTCTCAGCAACTTGTCCAAGGCTACACAGGCAGGGATATAGGTATAATTAGAACCACTAGCCTTTTAGTCCAAATTCAGTACCACAGAATTTCTAATTAAATACCTGTCCTTTAAGACCTAATTACATGATAAGAATAATTGAATATATTGGCCCTTGTCATGAACTTAGTATAGAAATGAGACCACTGTGAGACTAAGCAATTTTTGTCATTCACAAGGCATTATTTTGATGCTAGGGAAGTTAAAAATGTAAATAAATTGGGGGCAGAACCAAGATGACTGAGTCAAGATAGCAGCTCAGCTGAACTCTTCCAGCACTCACCTTCAAGTAACTGTAAAGTAACATGTAAAACCAAACTCTGGAGTGGCACAGCCAAAAAAAGATTCCAGCTCAAGACAGCTAATGGGTTTGATAGAAGTGGTCTATGACACTGGGGTGGGGGTCAGCCTGGAGCACATTTGGAGCCAGCATTAGCCATGGACCTTGGAGGCAGCTGTGACAAAGGAGCTGCAGTATCCAGAGCTCTTAGCCCAGAAATGGTAAAGGGGTTAGACAGCTAGTCAGAAAGAGATCCTGGTGGACCTTTTGGTGGCACTGGTAACAGGACCTGGTGCTGCTGGGTTTGGGGTTTTGGTTACAGGGTGGAGAGAGGCATTTGTGGTCAGCAATATAGGAGCAGGGGCCCATGTCACAGGTCCAGGGCTTAAGGAGTGCGAAACACTTGGCTACAGGGGACCATGGAACCTGGTTGTGATTCTATGGCTCTGAGGAGTACTAGTGCTTATGGAAATAGAGGTGCAGGTGCTGTTTATGGGTAAAAACCATAGCACAGACCAGGAGAGCAATAATCACAGCTCTACCCAGATCATACCATTTTGGAAGCACCAAAAATCTCGCAGACGCCCCAACTAGTTCTGAAAACAGCAGCATGAAAAAGCCTAAAGTTTGGTAGGTACAGTGCCACTCTACCCCCAGGTGAACAGAATCCAGCTTTAACATAAAGTTCCCAGTCAGGAAATAGACTAGAAAACATGAACAAATAACAACAACAGCAACAAACCTTGACCATAAAAAAGATACTATTGTTAAAGGGAAGATAAAGAATATAAATAAATTGTTGATATTTCCAGCGCTCAAAAAGTCCCAGAGAATTCTAGCTCCCCAACATGAACCCCAGCCAATATCTGAACAGGACACCATAATGGACAAAGATAACACCAATTAAAAAGAAATTATAACAGCTGTAAATTAAATCAAATTTTGCAAAACACTTCATATATTACCTTATTTGAGCCATAAAACAACCCTGTGGGGTAGATGCTATTATTATGACCATTTTATAGATGAGAAAACAGAAGATAAAATCCCTTGTTCAGGTCTTATAGCTATATATTCAGGTCAAACCGGGGAAGCCTATCTGAACTCTTGGAAATGGGCTGGAACATGGGAAAAAAATTGAGGAGAGTGGCTTCTACCAAAGAAGCTAAAGCCAGTGGGAGTTTCTCCAAAAGCATCTGAAGTCAGCCAGGGCTCTGAACAGTGGTTCACAAGGCAATGTGAGCTCCAATGATTGAGGACCTGAATTGGAATCATGTCCTTGGTCTTGCAGAAGAGGAGGAAGCGGGAGGAGCAGGGCAGAAGCACACCCCCAAAGCCACCGATGAGGATGCCAGGGCCCCACTCTGTGTAATCATGTTGGAAAACTACAAAAGGAGAAAAGGGCAATTTGATGCCAGATCATCCAGTCCAGTAGATCTGTGCAGGAGGCTTGAGACCAGTGGGATTTCCATCATCCTCTAGGACCCATTAGGCTACAGCAGGGGTTAGAAATAATTATTGATGATAGGAGAGAGCTAGGTTTGGTATATTGACATGTAGTTGTATGTGATATCAGAGACAGCTAAATTCAATATCTGTATCAAACTTTTCCTACCTGAGTGATGTTGGGTGAGTAATTTAACCTGAGACAACCTCAGTTTCCCTTGATGGCCTCTAAAATCCACCTCTAAATCTATGATTCTATGACCATGCAAAGAAAAGAAGAACAAAACAGGATAAAACAGAACCTGCAATGGACCACAAAAAAATTGAGACAGATGGCAGGAATTGAGGCAGAGGTTGGGATTTAACACCAGTCACTGAATCCATATTGGCAGTTGAAGTGGCATCCAGATTGCAGATAGAATAGGCTAATCATAATGTACCCAACCTATCCAAGAGTATCAGAGGGGACTGGCCTCTGAACATAACCCTAATTAAGGACTGAGGCTGAAGAATATGACTGCCAGAAGGTTGGGGGTAAGGGGATGCTGAACACAATGAGACAATCTATGGGTTAAGAGAAGCCAAGACAAAAAAAATAGAAGTGTGTAATACCACAGCCACTTTGTGCAGAGTCTCAGAGAAAACAACAACAGTAAAAACCAAGAATAACCACAAATATCTTGGCCAAAAGAACTAAAAATGAGGCTGGAAGAAATGAACCAAAATATTTTTAAATGAAACTGCAATTTTGGATTGCATAAGGCTTAGAATCTCTACAGAGAGATAATCTTGAAATTTAAAATTACAAAAGGTAAAAAGATAAAATGTTACAACCAAGAATATTGACACTGCAAAACTGAGTATAATCCTTCAGAGACAAGTAGAGTTTTAACAGATTAGAAAACTTTCAAGTATTTTTGATAAAAAGAACATATATGAGCAGAAAATTTGAGTTGTAATCCAAGAAGTCTAGAGAATCTTGGGAAAGTAAATAAATTTGATGAATTAAAAGGGACTAAATGATGATAAAATACATTATAATAGAAGATAAATGTTCCTTTCAGACTTCTGTTGTCTTCAGGGGTCACAGAGATAAATAACCTAACACTTAGGATCATTTTGTTCTGTATACATAGATGAATATGTGTGGGGAGGGACATTTTATGATCTCATTCTAATCTGAACAAGAAAAAAGAGGGTTGAGAATGTAAACAATAAATAGGAAATAAACACATAAATTATTGGACATTATTGTAATGGGATATCACTCTACCACAAGAAATAGCAGAATGAGTGGAGTAGGAGAAACCACTAATGACTTCAATAAAATGTAGAAGTTTGTGAGCAGAACCAGGAGAATGTTTAATAGAATGACTTTTGCATTGTAAAGGAAAACAATTTTTGAAAGTCTTAAGAACGCTTACTACTGCAATGGTCAGTCAGGAAACGGATGATAAATTACGCTTCCCACCTCTTCATGTAGAGGTAAAGAATTTTATGGAGTTACAGAATAAGACATACATTTTCAAAGAATGCCAATGTGTTTGTTTATTCACTTATTCATTCATTCTAATTCATGCATCCATTTCTTTATTTATTTATTATAACACTATTGGCCACAGATGAGAGTTTCTTTGGTGGGGAAGAGATGGGCAATTAGCAGCATCAAAGGGGCAGAGCTTATACAGACACTAGAAAAGGAAGAGAAGGAAAATAACATCAATGAATCATTTTTTAAAGCAAACATAAACCAAAGGGAGTTCAGAAGGGAAGAGAGATGTATAGGGCAGTGTTGTAATTGCAATGTTAAATTTGAAATATTCAATACAAGCCACAGACACATAGTAGAAATTCAGTTTCATGTCTACATATTACTTTCTTCCTTCCTTCCTCCCTCCCTTTTACTTTCTCTCCCTTCCATCCTTGTTTCCTTCCTTCCATTTCTCTCTCCTTCCTTCTTTCCTTCTTTTCTTATTTTTTTAATGGGGATGTAGATTTTTGTCAAGTTCTCAATAATAAAAGGGAATATGTGTGTGTGTGCGTGTGTGCATGTGTGCGTGTGTGTGTGTGTGTGTGTCTGTTTTAGCCCTCTGCCAATTGTAATATTTTTGACTGAATCAGTGAATGGATGAATAATGTTACTTACTTTATGTGCATACTTCAACTGAGTGGTTGCAGGTGAAATCACAAGTTGTCTTCCAGTTAGTAATTAAAAACCTCATAAAGAGGTGGAATTTTAACTCATTTGAATAGTGAAAAGGAGAATGCTTGGTGGGTGGTCATGTTAGTGGTTTTAGAGATGACAAAGTATGAGTAGGCTATAAGGAAGCAGACACATGTACACACAAATTGCCTTGTAATGGAGTAGGAGATAGATTCAGGTGAAGAGCTTTTTCAGTAGAAGCTTAATAAGTATGATAGATGCTAAAATTTTACATCTTGATAAATCATTTTATTGGTAAAATAAAAAAAAAACTCACAGACACAAAATATTTCTCAAGCATCTACTGTTGTCTGGTTTAACTCTATTTCAGGCATACTTATTCTGCCCTAGTTGTTAGAAGTAAAGCTTGGAAAATAGAAGTGTACTTTGAAAGAGCATATAGTTGTAGCCAGGATTTGGAGTTGGATATAGCTATCAGTAGCCCTTGCCAGATTATTGGTAGAAACCTGGCTGTTCTGATTATCCTATTTGAAAAGGATATTTATGTGAATTATTGTGCCATTGTTAGTATGTGGCAAAGACTTTCTCAGTGACACTGAGAAACAGTTTGTATACATAAGTGAAAAGATTCATCCTCTTAAAATGTTTATGAATTCCTATTGTGTTGAGTTTTAGTAAACAGGCATTGAATCATCAAGCTTTAAAAATGTATACAACAATTCTTTTTATTACTGCTAAAGTATACTTCAGGAAAAATCCACTTGAGAAATCTTAGCACCGTGAACTCAGAGAACTCAAAAAGAATGGACCTTAAATTGGGGATTTAAGAGGCATGCAAGAACAAATATCTCACTACATTTTCTCCTATTATCCATTATATCTCTCCCTACTTAATGAACATTTTTAAAAACATTGGCAGCAAATATTCTTTTTTTGAAACCATCCTTCTCTTAACGTCTGGGTAAAGGCATACTTGATATATCCATTTCAGGAATTTAATGGGGAGAGAATAATTGCTAGGTCCTTTATTTTTTAGTACTGAGTAGTCTTTGGGATTTGTAGCTCAAAGATGAAACCATGTGGAACTAGAGGAAATACTTCTAATGAGTAGACTGTTAAAGTAACCCTGGAGAAAATGCCTTTAGAGCTGGTCAAGAAGAAAGCTTCACAATGCCGTAAGTGCTTTCTAACACAGATAATTTCATAAATAAATATATTTCATAAGATTAATATAGTGGTAGGAGTCATTTTAAGTTCATATCCATAGTTCCTGGTAAAGATTAATGTGTGCTAAAAATAAATGAAACAGCTTCAGATAGAACAGCACGGAGAATATTCTGTTCATCTTCTGAGTCCTCACATGAGTCTAGATAGACATCATAGGTTTATAGATAAAGGACTCCACAGGTCACATAATTCAATACCTTTATTTTACTATTGAGGAAACTGAGGTCTAGAGAGTTTCAGTGACTTACCCAAGGTCACAGAGGCAACAAGATTTAATCAAAGATTAAAAATTTAATCAAAATATTTTGCCTCCAAATTTATCATCCACTTACTTCCATCACACTATCTCCTAAGCAAATTCTTGACACATCTACCCATTAGTAATTCAGCAGGACTGGCTCCTGTTGTTGAATGTTCAATGATAAAACCTGCAATTCATATTGGTCAATCTCTGGCAATACACATTAGGACAATTCTTGAAGCTATACCATCATCAGCCCGATAATTTGCAAGATATAGCACAGTTCCTTATACATAATAGGTGCTTAATATATGTTGATTAATTGAATGAACATGAGGTGGCATGGCAGAGACTGCTTGGATAATGTTTCTATTCATTGATTCCTTAAGCTCAGAGGTTAGTGAAATAGCACTATTAGAAATAACTGTGATAGGCAATCTTTGTCCTTTGAATAGCATAGAAATATAATTGTTGAAGCAGTGGTTTGAGATGGCAAGAAGGACATACTGAATCACTTTGAAGACTTGGACACTGCCAAATTACTTTACTGGAATGGCCCTGTGAAATCAAAATGGATTCTTTTGAAAGATTTGTTGGTGACTTCCAAAGTGCAGGGAGGGGCCTTTAACAGAGAGTGTTAATGACTTTGGCATTTAAATGAATGAATGAAGCATATGTTGTTGTTCAGTTGTTTGAGTCATGCCTACCTCTTTGGGAACCCATTTTGAGTTTTCTTGGAAAAGACACTGAAGTGGCTTGCCATTTCCTTCTTCAGTTCATTTGACAGATGAGGAAACTGGGGCAATCAGGGTTAAGTGACTTATCCCGGGTCACATAGCTGGTAAATGTCTAAGGCAACATTTGAACTCAGGAAGATGAGTCTTCCTGACTATAGGCCCAACACTGTATCCACTTCACCTCCTAGCTGTCCAAGCATATATTAAATGCTTTCTATTAGCAAAGCACTAGCTAAGTGTTCGGGATAGAAATATAAAAGTAAGAAACCCCTACTTTCAAGGAGCCCACATTCTAATGGGAGAGAAAACACATATGTAAGGTTTCCGCTGTAAGTCCGATAGAAAGCCCCCACTATCATTAGAGTGCAATGATAAAACAGATGGTACTGTTTATTTTAAATGTTATTTCCAATGATAAAATAGTTTCTGATGCTGACCCACTTGACAGTGCCAAGGACTTTGGTTTCAAGAACTTTCTTTTCTGGATCTTCAGTAGCTGACTGGCAACAGTAAGAACAGTGTCCAGGCTACGTATCCATAAGAGCTGTTTTTCAGGATGATGGCCAAGGGCACTGAACTAGAATAATTCAGCACACACACATGCACATGCACATGTATTTATACAATACATATGTGTGTATATAAACATATATGGGCATATGTATGGTAAGATCCTATCTGTAGAGCTAAAAAGGAACTCAGAAGCCATATAGTCTAGCCCCCTTAATTTGACAAATAAGAAAATTGAGGCATAAGGAGGTTAAAAGATGTGCCTTAGGTCCCAAGGTAGTGGGATTTGAACCCACATCTCCTCACTTCAGACCCAGCATTCATTCTATTTCACCAAGCAGCCTCCCTATTCCTTTACAGTTTGCTCATTGTTGGAAACAATTCACAAGCACCCAATAAGGCTTCTAGCCAATGTTTTCACATAAACAATGATTTCATCCTATGTGAAATGTGACCAACAATAACAAAGGATAAATAATGATAATGCTAACAATGATGTTTTTCAAAGTGCTTTACACATGTGATTGTGTAATGCATATTTACCATAAAGGCATTCTTAATGGGCAGAAAATAATTATGTTACTTGCATATGAATGGCTTGAGTTTCTCTGATGACCACCACCCTCTAACCCAAATTTAGGCATGGCTAGTATGATGTCCCAGTCATCTAGCTATTTATCAACATTAGCAAGTCTTCTAAAATCAAATGGCCAGTGTGAGTGGCATCGCATACTCCTCAGTGGCACTGCATTCTCCTCAGTGGCACATGAATTCAAACGTTAGCTGTTGACATTATTCCTACAGGCATATACTCCAGTGTTCTATGATAAGCAGTGAAAAAAATCCCACTGCTGCCATAGGAATATAATTAAGAGCCTAATGTTGGTGTCATGGTCTGTCTCACAGTTATCTACAGATGGATGATTTTTCCCAGTGGTGGGCAACTGAGCTTAGTAATGAAGGATCAGATACATGGCTCTAAGACAGAACCTATAGGATACATCATCACTATTCAGAGCACTCTCTTGTATAGTCTCTGCCCTAGGTCCCAAACAGTTCACAATCTACCTATCTGCTTCTTTTTATATCATTACATACGATGTAGCCAGTCTTCTTTTCTCCCCCTTCCTCCTTTTTTTCTTCTATTAAAATTATATATAAAAGTCCAAGAAAACTTCAATAAGCCCACTTTTTGCTATTTATTTTTAAAATAAATGTAAAATAGCAGACTGTAAGGCAAAAAAAACCAAAACACACATGCAATAAAGTAAAACCAAACAACTACCAATCAATCAACAACATGTATTAATAACTTAGATGCCAGACAGTGTTCTAGGCAGTTGGAAGTTAAAAAACTTCAATGTAAAAGAGTTCAATGGTCATTTCCCTAAAGAAACTTTACATTCTAATAGAGACAATAAGATGGAGAATGAGATGGCAAACCACTCCAGTATCTCTTCCAAGAAAAACCCAAATGGGGTCAAAAAGAGTTGGATATGACTGAAAACAACACAACAACAATATATATACAAATAATACACACACACCCACATAGCATATGCACATGTATAGAATATACACAGCATAAATCTCAGGTAGTTTAAGAAGAAAGGGCACTATCACCTGTGGGGAACAAGAAAGGCTTTAGATGAAAGATTGTTTTTGAGGGGAACCATGGTATTCCAAGAAGAAGGGATAAGAAGGGAATGCAAACTAGGCATGGCAACAGCTAACGAAAAAAGAAAAAAGAATGTAGATGTGACAGGGCAAAAGAATGCTGCATGACCTTCCAGTTGTGGTCATTTTACCCACTAATTTTGCTTAGTTTTCTTTGAATGAGCAAAGCTCTCCACGAAGTATCCTCATGTTAGAAACAATAAAGTGTTTGGTTTTTTTTTTAATTTTTTTTTTGTCTTTTTTTTTCTCTCCTAGCTAGGGAATGAAATTGGATAGCAATAATTTCCTTTTGTGGAAGAAAGATTTGAAGCTATTACTTTGTTTTTGTCATAGGTGTATTATGGTTTATATACCCTTTATCTACAATAGGGTGAATATTGGTAGCATTGGCCAGGAGCCTAAGAATTCAGTTATGTTCTACCTATGCATTGCCTTTCTCTTCCTTCCTCTCTCCCTTTTTCTTCCCTGCCTTCTTCCTCCTTCCCTCCCTTTTTTCCTTCAAGGGTCAATGAAATGATCAGAAAACTTAGATTAGGATGCTTCTCAATGTGTCCCAAGGACTTGGATCTTTGGGCCTCTATCTCTTTATCCTTGTGCCTGCTCATTAGACATCAGTGCAACCCTACACATTGTGGGTCATCAATCAACAGACATTTATTGAGCATCTGTTTTGTGTTAGGCGTTGTGCTAGATTTGGGGGATACTTGTTTAAGTAAAAATAGTACCTGCCCTCAAGGAGATTACAGTCTAAAGGTGAGGGGGAATAATACACATATATACTTACATATGTGAGTATGTGTGTATAAATGAAATAAATAAAAGATAATTTGGGGAAGAAGGCTCTAGGCTTCATGTAGAAGATAATATTGGTGTAGAACCTTGAAGGAATCTAGTAATTCTGAAAGACAATGTAATGAGGGACAACATTCTGAGCAAAAGGGTCAGATACCTACTGAAAGGTGTACAGAGAAAGAGGAAGAGGTATGTTCATGTGTGTATGCACATGTGTACATGTATGAAAAGGGCTAAAAAAATATAGTCACAGCACTTTCCTACCTTACAAGATGTATCTGTGGCCCTAAGCAAATCAATCTTAAGCACATTTCCTTAGCAGCCACTGATCCCCTGTCTTCAATTTTCTTCCTTTGCACCTTGTCTAGGAATGTTCTATTTGAACTCTGATAACTCTTACTTCTCCCAATATTTTGGTACCTATAGCTCCTTTAAGAGCTCCATATTAAGCTCTAACACATTCTTCCCATTTTCTATTTAGTTTTGCCCCTAAGATGATAAATTCTTGATTTTGGCCTTAGTCTGTATATGGATTACAGCAAGGTGCTAGGTAAGAAAAAGAAATTGTATTAGAAGTTATTCTTTTAATTTCTATGACCTGTAATGATATAGTTTCACTGACTTAGCCATTCACAGTATAACTGTTATTCTTTTCAAACAACGGGCAGAACTAAAAAGGTCAGATCTGGGTTTTAGTCACATCACCTTGTTTCCCTAGCCTTAGATATCTCCCTTTTCCAATATGATCTCCACTCAGCTACCAAATATTCTTAAAGAATATGTAAGTTCTTCATTCAATCAATAAACATTTATTAGGTGCCTACTGTGTGCCAGGCACTGTGCTAATCAGTAGTCAATAAGTCATTCAGTCTACAGTCAGTAATTTATTAATTGATAAATTAATTACTTTACTAAATAATTATGTGCCAAGCACCATACTAAACACCAGAAATACAAAGAAAGGGGAAAAAGTATTTGTCTTCAAGGAACATACATACTAACAGACTACATAAAAATAATTAGGTAGACTACATGTGTATATACACCCAAATATATAACTTATAAATAATTAGGTACATATAAGATATATACAGAGTAAATGGAAAATAGTTTAAAAGGCTAAGATATCAGCAATATATAGGAATCAGAAAAGAATTTTTAAAGAAGATGAGTTTTGAGTTGAATCTTAAAAGAAATCAGGGAAATTAGAAGGTGAAGATGAGGTGGCAGACCCCCCAGGCATGGTAGCCATTGCAAAGGAACCCATAGGAGTGATGCAGTGCCATGTTCAAAGAACTTTAAATAGTCCAGTATAGTTGGATCCTAGAGTACATGATGGAAGAGTTGGGTATAAGTTAGACAGTCAGCCAGTCAATAAGTATTTGGTAAGTGCTTACTGTATGCCAGACTTGAAAGGTAGGAAGGAGTTTATATTTTATCCTACAGGTAATAGGATATCAGGAGGTAATAAGAAGTAATAGCAACAAGGTAATAGAAGCTCGTTTTTTATATGGATGATATGGTTACATCTCTACGTCAGGGCGACAGATCCCTTTAGCAGCTGGTTGGAGTATGAATTGGAATATAGAGGGACTTGAAATCACTAGAATGCTATTGCAGTAGCCTAAGTGAGGTGGTATGAGAGCCTAAACCAGAGTTGAGAGTCTATGAATTGAAAGAAGGGGACACATATGAGAGATGTTGTGAATGAAGAAATAGCATGACTTGGCAACTATTTGGTCATGTGATGTGAATGACAATGAGGAGTTGAAGATGACAATGAGTTTTTTTTTTTTTTAGTCAGGATGAATAGGAAAATAATGATGCCCTTTACAATTGTAAGTATAGACATGTCAAATTCTTGCTTAATAAATTTCAGTGGTTCTTATTACCTCTGGAATTACCTCTGTTTGACATTTAAGGCCTTTCATAATATCACCTCATCCTACCTTTCCAGCCATATAATTCATTACTTTTCTTCATGTGATCTACAATTCACTCAAACTGTCTTCCTTACCATAGCTTACACATGACACACTACCTTTTATCTTTTTGACTTTATATGTATAGAGTGTTGCCCATGATTGGAACACTACCCATTCTTAGGTGGAATTTAGATTCAAATCTTCTTGATTCTAAGACTAGCACTTTACCTACTCCATCTAGCTGCCCCCAAGTATGACACTGAAAGTGCTTATAAGTAGAGTACTTAGGGTACCCTACATGTGAAGTGTCTACTTTAGCCAAAATATTCCAAAGTGGGCTGGGATATTCTGCCACTACATATTTCTTTCTGGGTGAAATTTAATTCTCTTCCTCATAACTGATCATTTAGGTGAGAGGTAAATTCTACAATCCTACAAGTATACCAACTGTCTTAGTTCTTCATGAAACAAGAAGTAATGAATCTTATTATGACATATGCCTGGGGCCATATGCTTTAAGGTTCGCTATGGTCTTTGCTTTATGGTAAGAGGACATTTTCTTCACATAGAAATATAAGAAAATTGGCAGATGAACATGAAATTATTCAACATTTCCCAAAGCAATTATTTTCAAACACAGAGCCTGCCCAGGTTTGACAGAGGGGGCTAAATTCAATTGCTTACTGGTAGTGAAGACTCATGAAATCATTGAACTTTCAGGCTGAGAGGCTGCTTTAGTGATCATTGGATCTAATTACTGAAACTTTTGACTGTAGAAGCTGAGAGTTGCCCAAAGCCATTGAGTCAGTCAATGGTAAAGCCAGAACTACAGCTGTGTTGTTTCCCAAGAGATGATTTATACTTCACATGTTAAGCTCTAACTAGATTTGATCTTTTTTTTTTTATCTGCAAAGTTGTTTTTGTTACCAGAAATCATACTAATATCATTTAGGCGTTCTGTATTAGAGTTCTGACTTTTTGTTAAAAATCACTGTAGTCCAGTTTCTCCTTGAATGTCACCATGGTATCAACGTTTTTTTTAAGTAGTCCAAGTCTGTGCTGCCATTGGTACATGAAACTTCTGGAGTGGACACTCCCTACACCAGTGCACTATTGTAACTTAACAATCTTAGTCCTTCAGGGTATGGAAAGATTAAGGCTTACCCAGAAAAATGAAGTTAGTTTGCATAAGAAGTAGCACTGAAAATCTGGACACCCTAAGTTTGGGTCTCTAACTACTAGGGCCCTGTGCTTCTTGAGCACAAAACTATACAAAACACAGAAGAATCAAAAGTGTAACAGGAAAAAAAAACCATGGCCTAGTTCATTGTTCATTTAAAAAAATCTTAGCAACTGTTGTCAGAACAAATACTTTGTACCTCCGAAAAACGCTAACAATCACCTAGAGGTACAATGAAGGAGAAAATTCAGTTACATTGTATAACTGAGAAGAATTAGTACTGCAGTATGCTTGGAACATTTCAGACAAAAGATAAGTATCCTCAACATTGTTTTTCTGAACAAAAGCAATCTCAAATAGCTGTCAGTTTGATGAGCCAGACCTTGTGTCAATTGTTTTCTAATAAGGGAATAAAACAAAGATGTCTGTATTTGTTTCATATTTAAAGCCTTAATATACTTTCTATTGACCAATCTTTACCATTCATTATGGACAAAATTGGTGTTATTTATCTTTTTCTAATTAGTTTTAGTACACTGATAATCAGAAAAATGGATTTGTGTGTATTTTTTCCATTGGATTTGTAGTGTGCACTGCTAAACATTTAATTAGATTTAATATAATGCTGCAGACACAATTATATTCTGGTAACTATCCTTCAAAAATACATTTTTAATACAGTGGGAATAGGGATGGAATTCTGTTAAAGATCATTGCTACCTGCAGAAATTGACTCAATGCTTAGTATGTGTCAGGTACAAAGAAGAACAATAACAGTCCTTGCCCTTTAATGGTTTACATTCTAGCTTGCATGTAAATAATTAGGTATATACAAGAAAGATAGAGAATATATGGAAAGGACTATACAGTGCTTAGTGTATGTATGGATTTCATTTGTTTTGAGCCAGATACTTTGTTAAGATACTGCCCAGTGTTTACATCAACTATGTAAAGTTTGGAGGATAAATAGAAAACCAACTCAGTGATTCTGCAATGGAATAATTAATGAGGTAAAGGATAAAAATAGAGCTAAGCTGTGTCTCTATCCAATCTTAGTGGCTTTGCCAAATTTGATGCCAAAGGTTCCACACTAACCATGCTTTCACCCAATGACTGTGTTCCCAAACGTGTATGCAAGTCAGGAATATGCAGATTATGGTTTAGTACAACCGAGAAAGGTATTTTGTTATTGTTGTTCAGTCATTTTTAGTTGTGTCCAACTCTTCTTGACCCATCTGTGGTTTTCTTGCAAAGATACTAGAGCTTTATTTTTTGCCATTTCCTTCTCTAGCTCATTTTACAGAAGAGGAAACTGAGGCAAACAGGGTCAAGTGACCTGTATAGGGTCACACAACTAGTAAGTGTCTGAGGCCAGATGAGTCTTCCTGCCTCTAGGCCTGGCACTCTATCCACTGTGTTACCTAGCCGCTAAGACAGTGCCAATATTAGATGTAACTCATTAAATGACTTGCATCTAACCAGTGTTTTAATACAACCATCAGCAAACTGAACCCCACAATTCCACTGGGAGTTTCTTTCTTAGTTTGGTTCTCCAAAGACCAAGCCTAGATTACCTCTAGTGTGACTGATTAGGACATGATGAAAGTAATGGTGTTACTGAAACCTGGGAAGACTTGAATGAAGTGATACAGAGTAAAGAGAGCAGAACTGGAAGAACAATTAACTCAAAGACAACAGAGTATAAACAAACAATTTTGAAAGACCGAGAAATTCTGGTCAATGTAATGATAATACAATGTGATGTAATGATAATCTTATAATGGAATTATAAGATTAATGATGAACTATGCTTCCCACCTTCTGACAGAAAGGTGGTCAACTCAGGGTAAAAAAAAAAACTGCTCACACAAAATATGTGTATATATAAAAGCCTATATTATCACATATGCATAGATATACACATGTATTCATGTACATGCTCATATATACACACATGTACACATACATTGTTGTTCAGTCATTTCAGATGTGTCTGACTCTCTGTGACCCGATTTGGGGTTTTCTTGGCAAAGATGCTAGAGTTATTTGGCATTTCCTTCTCCAATTCATTTTTACTGATGAGGAAACTGAGGCAAAGAGGGTTAAGTGACCTGCACAGGGTCAAAATATTTGAGGTCAGATTTGAACTCAGGAAAATAAGTCTTCCTGATTCCAGGCCTGGGACTCTATCCATTGTGCCACCTATTTTGCAAACAGATATGTATATATAATATTATGTATTATATGTACAAATTTATTATATAGCCATAATTATAAAGGACATTGCAGTTCATGACACTACCACACTACTAATGAGTGTAAGAATTGGTATATACTATCACTCCACAGTTAAAGCTGTCTCTTACCAAGTCTTCAGCATCCATGCCAATCTTCTGGGACCAGCTCTATTAAGATAGGCCTTTCTGGAAAAGTGAGTGATTCTAAGACTTTTTCAAAGTTATATGCACTCTTGTAGGTCACTAGAATATCATTTTAAAAATTAATGCCCTAAGAAGTGCCCCACTGTCCAACAAAGATCAATACACCTGCTTCTGCCAAGCACTAACTTACTTATCTGAAAGGAGTGGGCCCAGAATATCCTGTCTCTGAAGGCTCCATGGTCCCTGGAGAGTACCAGATTTAGAGAAAGACATCTAGGTAAAGACATATGGATTTAGAATTCTTAGGGTTTTATATTTCTGGCTGAGTTACTAAGTCATTATGTAGCTTCAGGTCAGTCACATAACCTCCCCATTCCTAGATTTATTCTTTGTGCTTGAATGAGCAGTGTATTGTAAAAATGCCTTTGTAGCTACAGATAAAACGATTCTTGAAGAGTGAAACCTCTTGGAATGGCTGCTAAGCCATTGTAAGAAGGGTAAAAAAAGGAAGACCAGACATACTGATCACATTTAACAACTTTAACAAAGCCTGGATTGGCTTTCCTGAAACTTTGAATATACCAGCCCTTGCTCAAAGACCTGAGCTCAGTCCCTTTTGTTTCATTCATTTTTTCCCTAGATTCCATTCCTTTTATTCTTTTCCTATATTATGACATCTTCTTAGGATGACCCATTGATGACCTCTGTGGTAGGCTATCTTCATCAGCTAAGTCAAATCTCCATTCAGATCCTGCCTCTTCGAGGAAATATTCCCAGACTAAGTTATTGTGTGGCAAAAACTCTCTTATTCTCTGTGTAGAGACTAATTTACCCTATGCTAATTCAGTTCTAATTATTAAGTGCTTGCTATATGGAAGGAACTCTTCAAGGTAATGGAGATGCAAAATGAAAATTAAAACAATCCCTGCCAAATGAAAAAGAAGACTAAATTTGACATCAGAGGACCTAGTTCAAATCTTAGCTCTTTCTCTTACTTCCTGAGTGATCTAAGATGTGTTTCTTCACTTCTCTGCTCCCTCCTTATTTCATCATTTGTAAAATTAGAAGACTCTAAGGTCTTCTTAAATCCTTTTCTATGGAAAGTTTTGCTCATTGATATCTTGGCAAAATAAGTGTCAATGATTCCATGGATTCTTAATTCTGATGAGTATTAGGTCCTGTCTTTTTATTGGTTTGTTTTTGCTATTTCAATGAGGTGTTGTAGCAAAATGGAAATACTACTATTGACCTGCAGGGATACTTGGCCTTGAATGAGACTTCTGACAGTTGTAGAGTTACATTATCCACTTGGCACTTAATTTGTTTCTACCTATATATGTAACTGTTGTGACTCCCCTCAATAGAATGTAAGCCCCTTGGGGGTCAGTAATGTTTAAAAAATGTCTTTATATCAGCAATATTTAATATAATCTCTGGCACATTTGTTGTTCAGCTGTTTTAGTAGTGTTTGATTCTTTGGTACCATATTTGGTGTTTTCTTGGCAAAGATATTGGACTGATTTTGGCATTTCCGTCTCCAACTCATTTTACAGATGAGAAAAGTGAGACAAACAGGATTAAGTGACTAGTCCAGGATCATACAGCTAGTAAGTGTCTGAGGCCAGATTTGAACTTAGGAAGAGGAGTCTTCTTGACTCCAAGCCTAACACTCTATCCACTGCACCATCTAGCTCCCCCCTGGCAAATAGTCATTACTTAATAAAGGATTCAGAAAAAAATTGTTTACTTTCTCTGACCATCAAGTATCTTCATCTGTAAAATGGTGATAAGAACACTTACAACACTTCTCAGGGTAGTGTTGATTTTTAAATGAGGTATTGTATGTAAAGCATTTTAATTCTTTGTTGTGATTATCAACATCAGTTTGATTGCAGAGTTATTAATTTGAGGAGCAACAGCATCTCTTCAATACCATCTGGTAAAAAAGATTGCCATCTGCATTAGTGGGTGAACTTCCTACCCTGATGAAATTGCAAATCCTTTCAATGCCATTCAATTACCTTATGTTTAACAGGGTATTGTTGAGCACCTACTATGTGCTAAATCCTAGAGATATACAAAAACAAAAAAAAATGAAAGTTCTTGTCCTCAAAGAGCTGATTTCTTCTTGTTGAATACAGCACAGACACAAATTAGTGAAGATAATACATGCAAAACATACAGAAGACTTTGGGGAAAATCACAATAGGCTTTATTGTAGGTAACACTTGATCTGAGTTCTTAAAGGAATTAAGGGTTCAAAGTGTCATAGTGGAGTGGAGTGCACATAGTGGAGTGCACATAGTGGAGTGCATTCCAGACTTTGGAAAGAGAAAAGTATGATGTTGTATTGAACAAATTTGACTGGAAAATAGAATACATAAGAATAAGATCTATTCAGCCTGGCTAGAGCAGACTGTTGTTTAGTATAATTAAGAGTTTCCAATAAAATCCCATTTTCACACTCACTGTGGCATGGAGCTGATCTTTCCAGCTTAATGGCTTGCTATGCAAACTAAGGGCAGCTTGATATGACAGTGGTTAGAGTGGCCAGGCCTGGAGTCAGAAAGAAGCATCTTCCTGAGTTCAAATATGACCTTAGGCACTTACTAGCTGTGTGACTCTGGGGAAATCACTTAACCCTTTTGTCTCAGTTTATTCATTTGCAAAATGAGCTGGAGAAGGAAATGGCAAATCAATACAGTATATTTGCCAAGAAAACCCTAAAAGGCATCACAAAGAGTTAGACATGACTGAAATGACTGAACAATAACAAAAACATCACTTTTAAATCCTATTGGTTATCAAATATATATATGTGTATATATGTATATATATATATATATATATATATATATATATATAATTCTGCATCAATAACATCTCTTGCCGTTATGATTCCTTCTCTCTATTCATGCAACTGACATCTTAGTTCAGGTTCTTATCTTGTTAGGACTATTATAACATCCTCCTAACTGATCTCTTTTCCCTCTAATCCATCCTACATACAGTTGCTAAAATAATATTTAAAAAAATGGTTTGACTATGTTGCTTCCATCCTCAGAATCTTCAGTGGCTCCCCATTGCTTCTGAAATAACATAGGAAACTCTTGAGCTGAGAATTTAAATACTTTCACAATATGGTTGAGCTCACTTTGTCAGACTTATTTCACATCATTCCCCATAAATTCTGCTTCCAGTCAAACTACCTCAGTTGTTGCCCAAATTCAAAATTTTATCACATTCTTGTGTGCCTTGGTACTACCTGGGAATCCTGTCTAGACTTCCCTACCTTCTCATCTCTTCCTCTTAGAACCCTGGCTTCCTTTCGTGCTTTGCTTATATGTCACCTCCTACAGGAAGTCTTTCTTGATTAAGTAGAAAATAAATTCCTTCATATCAGGAATTTTTTTTTTCAGTTTTTGCTTTTCATTCCTAGTATCCAGCACAGTGCCTTATATTTAGGGATAAGAATAGAGGTTGGACCCAGAATTTCACTAATCTTGGAAGCTCCTAGTAAGGAATGTCTTCTATCCATATAGGTTTTGCTAAAGCATTAACCCTTAGTGAGTATCCAGAACATTGAGAGGTTGACTGACTTATTTAGAGTCACACAGCCAGAATGCATCAGAGTTCATGTCCTCCTGGCTCTGAGGCCTCTTCATACTATCTATACTGCCTCTTTTGCCATAAAATGTATTTAATACATGCTTAAGTTAAATTAAATTATTTTATAGAAGTCACTCAAAGGCATGGTCTTCCCTTAGGTGAACAAAAACATCTAAAAAAAAGTTTGTGATTTTTTTGTTCTCCAACCTTGTTTCTGCTTAAAATGAATTTCAAATTCTTCCCATAATTGAGTCAATCTAGAGAAGTAATACAGAGAGTTCTAATGGTCTGATATTGTAGAGGCAGCTTTAGAGCCTTGGGAAAGCCATTATATCACTAATATATACATACATATGTATATATTAGTATATGTATATATACATACATACATACATACATACATACATACATATGTATATCACTGGGGACAGAGGAAGGAGACAGGTAGAGCCAGCTGAGGAGTATTATCAACCTTTCTTTCGGATTTTACAAAAGTGCTCAAATTCCATGCTGCGTTCGTTTCTCATTTTCTTCTCTGGCCCATGAAGTTAATCAGAACATAGTTTTTGCTCTTGTTGATAGGAACACTATTCTTAACCATAATACTGTGTGCCATGTTGAGGTTACATTTCCTCGAAGGTAATACAAAAGTCAAAACAGACAGGCATATGTGCCTCAAAGGAGGTTAGGAGTTATCATATTCCTCTTTCAACTACTTTTGGATCAGGGAGAAAAAATACCAAATGATTGCCAGAAAATGGATCAAAAACTAAAATATTATTTTTATTATTTTTTAAGAAAAAATATAATTTTTTCAGCTCTATCCTCGAACTCTTTATTTTAGTCTTTTTTTTTTATTTGCAATATGAATGTCTTCAATTCATCTTTCTGGGCCTCTTCTGCCACTTCTGTAAAACGAAGAGATGAGAATAGATGGCCTCTTCTACTTCTCAGTTCTATGATTCTATGACTTGGCGCTGACCCTATTTAAGTAGAGGAAGCAATCTTTTCATGGCTTGTTTTGGTACTCCTCCTGGCTCAGGGGAATGACAATCAGCACATCCAGTGCTAGGAATGGTCTGTTCTCAGGGCTTGGACTTCCAGCTTATGAATAAGAGGAACTCCTGGCTTTCTTCAGAGCATCCTCATATTGCTACCAGGTATATCTGAACTTCAAGCAGCCTGCTAAGCCCAGTAGGAAAATGGGTTCTTGTCAACTGGTGATTTCTGTGGCTCCAAATGTAATCAATACGATTCTTACCTTGTCCACTAAAGTTCTCTAGGTGGTCAGCCATTGGCCCTAGCCCAGGGCCTGGAACATGGCAAATGCTTTATAAATGCATGCTCATTGTATTATATTTCAATTTCAAGATACTAATAACAATAATAATAAAAAATAACATTTATATAGCACTTTGTACTTCGCAAAGATTTCACCATATGTTGTCCCATTTGACCCTCACAATGACCCTGTGAGGTAGGTACTATTTTAGCTAGGTCCTCATTAGTAAGGATAATGCAACTTGTGAAATGATCACATCATTCACATTTTGTGCTGCATATTTCCATTGGTTTTGAACCAATGACAACATTTTAAATAATTTTAATTTCAAATAATGTAAATTCAAATGTATGTGATCACTTTAGGAAATCATCATCCACATTAATCTGCTCCTAACTGTATTATCCTCAGTTGACAGATGAGGAAACTGAAGTTAAATGGTTTGCCCAGGGCTACATAGCTAACAAGTGTCTGAGGCAGGATTTAAACTCAAGTATTTCTGACTCTAAGCCCTCTGTCCACGAAGCTTAGCAGACAAAATTCATCTTGAAAGCATTCTGGGGCAAAATCATATAATGGTTAAAAAGAAAGACAATTAATAAATGAAAATACCTCTCTCTTGAAAGACTCACCAAATCATAGAATCTCAGAGTTGAATGATCTGAGAGGAAGGAATTTCAATGTAGTATCATTGACTGAGACCTGTATAATGAAAGGGAAGACCAGACCCTTAAGGCAAAATCCACCTAGTGTATGCCTCACTTTATTTCCTTAAAATGTGAGGACTGGATCTGTGTTTTCATTGGCTTAACTACCTCCTGGATGCAGAAATTCCATTTACTAACACAGATTGATATTTTCTCTCCAAACTAAAGTCTTAGAAAGTTGCCTAGAGCATTGGGAAGTTAAACAACTTCAGTAGGGTCACACAGATAATATGTGTCAGAGGCAGTATTAAAACACAGTCTTCCTAGACCCAAATCCAGATTTCCTTACTGACAACACCCAGTGAGCCTTCTTTTGTAGCAAAGAATAAGAGTTAAGCAAAATCAAGGACACAGTGACTAAATCTGACAATCAGCACCCATAATCTCTCACCTCTCCAAAGGAAGAGAGAGATACTTATATTGATTTTTTTTTTAATTTACCAGTCTATTATTTATTTTCCTAAACAGAATTCATCCTGATGCCCTCTTCAGTTGCACAAACTAAGCCCAGGTAGGGAACCTGCTGCCTCAAGGCCACATGTGGCCCTCTAGGTCCTCAAGTGCAGCCCTTTGACTGAATCCTAACTTCACAGAACAAATCCCCTTAATGAAAGGATTTGTTCTGTAAAAACTGCCTTGAGGCAGCAGGTTCCCCACCTGACTTAGTTTGTGCAACTGAAGAGGTCATTGGGATGAACTCTATTTAGGAAAATAAATAATAGACTGGTAAATTAAAAAAAAATCAATGT
>NW_020954652.1:7127089-7144565 GCF_900497805.2 Vombatus ursinus
TTACCCTAAACCTGTCCCCCTACCAAAGCATTCAAAAAGAGAGGAAATAATGTGAGAAGGAACAGCAAAAAGGAGTGGGAAAGAACAAGATACACGAGGAGTAAGCATGTAAGCTAATATGATCAAAGCCCAAAATACACACTTGGAAGGAATGCTAAAAGATCCTATGATAGTTATAAATTCTAGCTGTTCACTTTAACATCCATTTTCGCTAGTAAATATTTGAACGGCCTGTGTGCATTGGTATTAGTAATTTTTTTTCTTCCCACAGCAACCAAGTATTTCCAAGCTTCTAAGGAGAAAGTATCTCTTAAAATTTTAAAATCCAATATTGACAGAAGGTGCTACTGTGGCTATGATGCAATAAATTACTGCAAAAAAAGGATTTATTTGGGAAAACATGTCCTTGGATAACTCTAAATTTTGAAAAAAAGAATTTAAAAAAATCTGGTTGCCGATAGACTCATTCTGCAATTATTCCCTCTATTTCTTTCAATTTCTCCTAAAACTTCTCATTTTATACCTGAACAAAAGCAATGGAGAACATTTTGCCTGTGTTTTCATCTTTATTTTTCTAGGGAAAAAATGGACCAGACACTCTCTCAGTTCGAGCTTGCCAGGGAATGATAGAAGGTCAAAGAAATATTGAGGCAGGTTTCTTTTGGCTCTCCAATATGCCCACTTTTATATCACAGGGTTATTAGCTCTCATTTGTTAGTTCTCACAGAGACTGACAAGAAAACAAGCCCACAGGCAGACAAATGATTCCATGAATAATCATATTTACTCTAATTGGGAAAAAAAATAAAACCTTGCTCATGAAATGGTAACAGAAGAAATGTTTTCCCACTCATTGATGTTCACTTTTCACTTAGGGCCTTGGGGCCAAACAAATAAAAAACGAGTAATCATATACAGTAACAATGGCAAAATCCAAAACAACCCTTTCTTTGTGTCTTCAGGATTTAGCAGAGTGCTTGACACATAGTAGTCACTCAATAAATGTTTATTGAATTATTGAACTGTATAATGAGAATAATAATAATAGAATTTACCTCCCAGGGTTGCTGTGAGGATCAAACGAGATAATATTGGTAAAGTGCCTGGCACACAGTAGGCGCTTAACAAAATTCGAATTTCTTTCCTTCATTCTGTTCCCAGTACAACTTCTCTAGTCTTGGTGCTTTTCATTTCTCACCTGAATGACTGTAGCGGTTTTCTAATTGGTCTCTTTAAATCCAATGAGTCCTTTCTAAACTATCCTTCATACAGCTGATCAGTGGTTATTCTAAAAACTCCAGTCTGACTTTATCATTACCCTCATGAAAGAAGATTATGTTGCTTCTCATTGCCTTTACAATAAAATGCAAATGCATCTGTTCAGCATTTAAATTCCTTTAAAACACCCTCTGGCTGCTAGGTAGCAGCAGTGGATAGAGTGTGGGGTTGGCAGTTAGGAAGACTCAGCTTTTTGAGTTTAGATCTGGCCTTAGATACTAACTATCTGTATGACCCTGGGCTTGTATCAGTTTGCATCAGTTTCCTCATCTGCGAAATGAGCCGGAGAAGGAAATGGCAAACCACTCCAGTATTTTCACCGAGAAAACTCCACATAGGGTCTTGAAGAGTCAGCCATGACTGAAAAATGATTTGAAATATCCTCCAGCTTATCTTTATTGGCTAATTACACTCTCCCTCTCCCTCTCCTTCTCAATCACTGTACGCTCCAGCCACATGAGTCTTACACATCCCATTGTTCACCTCTTTGTATTTATACTTCATTCCATGCCTTGTTCTCTCCCTCCTCACATCTACCTTTTGGAATCTCTAGGTTCTTTCAAAACTCAGCTCAAGAGCCACCTCCTACAAGAGGTCTTTCCTGATTCCTCCTGTCAGACTGTGAAAATAAATGACCAAAGAGCTCCTAGAGGTTAAGGGCAAAAAGCCTTTTTTATCCATTTGGAGGAAAGAAACTTGACACATATGCCAAGGTTTACTATGGTATGGAGGAGACGCACTTCAGGGAGCCTAAGCCTTGATACATATAGTAGTGGCTAGACAAAGAAACAAGCAGTGAGGTGGCAATGATGGGATAACAGCAACAAAGAGGCAAGTTTGATTCATAGCAGGACTTCATGACCAGAACGTGGCTCCTGCAGGTGCTTGTCTGGGCTCAGCAACTACCTGGGGCTGTTGTGAAATAATTCTACGATTTTGCTAGAGCAGCATTCATCCAGAAGGTGAATGCAAAAGATTATGCTAAGTTCAGAGCACACCTTCTTGCTGGGCCTTAGCTCTGAAAAATGTGACTCCTAATAGTAAAAGGAGGATTGAAAAGCAGAGGGTTGGTCTTGGCATGGGGAAACCTGACACTCCATCACCCCAGATCAATATATATATATTGTATACATCTTACATTTATATACCTGTAAGCATGTTGTGAATCCATAGCCGAACATAATTTTCTTGATGGCAGGCACTGTTCTCCTTTGGCATTTGTATCCTCAGCATCTCTCACAATTCCTCCATCACATAGGACACACAGTAAATGATTTTTGATTGGTATCTATTCTCATTGGGATTCAAATTTCTCAAAAACAAAACAAAACAAAACAAAACAAAAATGACCCTAAGGAGACTGCTATCTCAGACCCCGTATATTGAGAAAAGACATTAAATTCTATGACATTTGTCAAAGTCTTTAGAGACTTTTAATTTCCTCTCAGGTGTGATATCTACAATTTGGGTGACTGCCATCAGGTACATAGAGTCCCTTGTTTAGGAAAACACACAGCAAGTCATTCTTCAGGTGTATATAACTGCAATGAGAAAATCTGATGCTTTTTATGAAATGAAAAGTGTCATTAAAATAATGAGTCATTTTTTACCACCTGTGTACATTTTTAAAAGAAGGCACAACAAAGAACAAAATCAAAAGAAATGGTGACACCTAGGTATAATTTGTCATATTTCTCTCCCAGTTTTAAGTATCCTCCCCTTCCTCTACTGTCCCACCCTTCTTGATCCTAAAAACAAACAAACAAACAAAAAAAACTAAAAAACCCTAGGGCTAGATAAATAAAATATTCACTTTGATTCTTCCTGACAGTAATATGTTTCCTCAGACACATACTTCATAATACCTTTCTATTAGTCTTTGATTCCTTATTGGTAGGTTATGCTTTTTGCTGCCTGTTTATAACTTTAAAAAAAGGCTAAGGTTTTGTTTTGTTTTGTTTTGTTTTTTGTATTTCCTTTTAGTTCTTGAAGTATTTCTCCTATCTAGACAAACAGTTTCTCTCCACAAGTAAGAGAGTAGCCTTCTGCTATACAAGGTTTTCTTCCCTTTAGAATATTACAGTTGATGGTCATGCCAAGCTGCATAATCAAATAACATGATTGCACTTGGCTACCAGAGGAAGATTTCTTTGGCACTGGGCCTTCTTCCTATTTTACTCTCAATTTCCATCCCTCTTAATCAACTTCTAATTTCTAGACATCACAGTAACAACAAAAACAACTACAGCCACAGCAGTGGTAATAGATAATAACTTTACACTTGCAAAGTTTTATTTTTCCCACATAATAGCCCATTGAATAAAGCAGTATAAGTATTATTAAGTCCATTTCAAAGATGAGGAAATTGAACTTCAAGATGGTTGAGTTTCATTAAAAATCAAATGGACTTGAAGATTCAGAGCCCAGATTTAAACCTACATTTTCTGATTCTAAATTCTTCATCCCCTCATCCTCATGTCATCATCATCAACAACAAATACCAATAGGTATTGGGGAGGATCCAACATTTATATGAGGCATGTTCATGTAGGAATGAGTACAAGATATATTTGAGGTTGCCCAGTATGGAGAAGCAAGATTTATTCATACATTTTTTTTCTTTCTACCATAAATGGCTTATTTTTCCCCCAAACTATCATTCTGTCTCCTATTTCTGTGCCTTTTCACCATCTATGCCTTATGTCTGGCATACATTCCTTTTTTTTTCCTCCCACGGAAAAGTTACTTTTTTTAGGTGAATCACTTCCCACATGATGATTGATATGGCAAGTTTATTTTCCCTTCTCCTCTCAATAGTTGCAAAGTTGTCCATGCTCTTTCCTTCCCCAAATCATCATGTACGTGCTTATTTCTTTACATGTTTTATGTCCTTGTAGTAGAACAGAATATAAACTCCTTAAAGGCAGGAACTGTGTTGTTTTGTTGTTTTATGTAGGTGCTTGATACATGTGTGTTGGACTGTATCTAAATGAGAATGGAATGATAGAATAGTTCAGGCTATGTGGAAGCTTGATTGTTTAATAGAGATGTTTATTGAAACTTTACTTGGGAACAATGGAGAGTCAAATATTTGATCTTCTCCCAAAACTGAGATAGTAACTCTTATTTATACAAGGTCACTTATCCAGAAACTTCACCTAATATAAAATATGAGGGAGCAGGGAAGATGAGGGGGATGGGGAGAGGGGAGGGCAAGATGGAGAGGGAGAGAAGGAAGAGGATAGCATCAAAGAAGAAATTACTAAACCGTCAAGATAAATGTAGCAAAGTTCATGCAAATGTTCATATATTTTTTTTCTCAGAGAAATGCTATTTGCTTTTATTTTACAGAAAATGAAACAAGCTCTTTATTCTATATTTCTTGTCCACAGTGGATCAGAAGATGAAAATTAATGGAGTAAAGTTAATTAAAAAATAATAGCTCCCCACTCTAAAAAAAAAGAAGGAAGAGATATTGGAAGAGAAAAGATCCATTGAATAGGAGATGTTCCATATCTGATACCCGGATTTCAAGAAAAGAACATGTGGAAAGGAGATGTGGGAAGATTGGGGGAGTGTTAAGCCTAGGAAGAGAACTATGAATTGGACGAGCTGAGATCTACTGAAAAGAAAGGAGAGGAAGCCAGTGTGCATTTAGGCAGAGGCGAAAAGTCAGACCAGGATGGGAACTATCCATGTTGACATGTGGAGATCTCAAGGATCTGGAGAATTTGCTAATCATGTGCTCCTTTGTAGAATAAATAAACAGGCACTTGTGCTCTAACCTGAATTATACAACCCCAAAAAGCACTGTGGTTAGGGGCCCAAAGCTTAAAGGTTTCATCAGTGACATGTTTTTTTTTTTCCTTTTGGTTGCAAAACTATTTCACAACTATGACTAATATGGAGATATGCATTACATGATTACATATCCATAACCTGTATCAAATTGCTTATTGTTTTAGGAAGAGGGGAGGGTAGAAAGGGAGAAAAATTTGGAACTCAAAATTTTGTAAAAAATTAATATTAAAATTGTCCTTACATGTAATTTTAAAATACTATCAAAAAGAAAAAAAATAGGAATCTAGTAAAATATGGTAGCAGAGTTTTATGGATGAGAATAAGAAATTCATAAATAATACAATACATAGTTGCCCTGTCCCCAGCTTCTGGCTGCTGCTTGGACTGAGTCTTGGACTGCAGGAGCAGATTGATCAGGGTCCAGCCAGTGGCAAAAAATAAATATGGCACCTTACCCTGACAAAGCCCTGAAGTTTACTTGTGGAAGTGGCATCGAGATTAGTGTTGTGCCTTGGAAGTTATTGTGATGTGGGGCAGTTTTCTGTGTTTTCTCACTTTCTCAATAAGTAAACTGAAATTCTCATCATGCTCAAAATGTTCCCAATGTATCGTTTGAGTTGGAACAAATTTACATTTTCAAAGCACACATTATAGCAGAACCGACTGTACTCTCCCCTGTGGTGTGAGGGTACATGCCCAAACATAAAAGAACCTCAGCTAGATGTTTCACTGAGGTATCATTTTACCATGACTCAAGACACACTCTGTTCTCTGAAGAAGTAAAATTGAAGAATGGGCAGGTATGTGGTAGATATAAATAGGCTAGAATATATTTAACAATATGAATTATACCCATTTTATACTTATTATAAACTATACCCATTTTATATTTGAGGAAACTGAGGCAAACAGAAGTTAAATGACTTGCCCTGAGTCACAGAGCTAATAAACATCAGAGAACAAATTTCAATTCAAGATCCTCCTGACTCCAGCTCCAATGGTCCTGGTAGCATCGCAAATAAAGAATTGCAAACAATCATATGAAAGATATTACAAACAAATATGAGATCGAAAGAGGTTATGATTGGTCATATACTTGAAGAGAACAAAAGAAATGGATTGATATTTTCTCTACTCTGTTGGTATCTTCTCTATGTTAAGTTAGCTCAAGTAAGGTACCTAGCACTTTGAATGGCCACAAGTGGTGAAATTATAGTAGGGTAGGAAAGACAAGCAGTCTTATATGGGTTGCTATCTGCATTGTTGCAAGAAATATCCACCACTATGAGGTCAAAGATTTACTGAAGTATTAAAATGTTTGTGTACGTAGACATTTATATATAAAGATTCATGCAGTGGAGAATGAGTAACTAAGATGAATTTGTACTTATCACAGACACATGCCTTCATTACCATATACTTCTGTTACTACATGGCTAAGTATGTAGTGCTTGTTAACTTGGCTCCAGCCAGAACAGTAGTGGGATTCAGTGAATCATACTAAGTTATTGAGGGGATGTTTTTCTGTTATTAAAAGGTTAATACCAGCTTAATATCCAGACTGACTTCTACTTTGAGAAGTGGTCTATTAACTTTCACTTCTTATTCATTAAGCTTAGAACATAGCACATGTACTGTTATGTCTATATTATTTCTTAAGCTAACTGAGCATCAGGCATGTGAATGACACGTATATTGACTATAATAGAAATAGTCAAAGAGACTTGAGAACATTGACCTTCTGAAGGCTTTTTGCTTAGATGCTACTCTCTATTCCTTGGCTCTTAGGTTCTTCTCTGCTAGCTGAATGGAAAGTACCATTGGGCCTAGAAAAGTAAACAATTGGTATTCCATTTCTATCTTCTTATTAGGGCTATGATAGGAGAGTTCTTTCATTTCTCTCAAGGTGGTACAGCAGATAAAGCACTGGGCCTGGAGTCAGGATGACCTGAGTTCAAATTGGGCCTCTGACATTTACTCACTGTGTGATCCTGGGCAACTCATTTAACCTCTGTTTGCCTTAATCCACTGGAGAAGAAAATTGAAAACTACTCCAGTGTCTTTGCAGAGAAAACTCCAAATGGGGTCATGAAGAGTTGGACACAACTGAAATGCCTGAATAACAACAAATGAAAGAATGAGTTTTCCCTTGAAAGCTCACAAAGCTAGGACCTGCCTGGCCTTTTCCTCTGTTGACAAGACTTACCAGTTACCTATGAATATACTAAGGGCATAAAAATTCCCACCCACATGGATTTGATGCCCTCTGACTTGATAGATATCTGAAGACAATTTGAGGCATTATACCCTGACCTGATAACCAGGCAAAATTCCATGTGAGGACAGGGGGCAAGGCTCATCCTAACAAACTAAGAAACTGCCATACCTTTGCTTTCTTTTTTTTTTCAAGGTAACTAACTCTTTTTTATTATTTTTAGTTTTCAACATTCACTTCCACAAGATTTTGAGTTCCAAATTTTTAACCCATCTCACCCCTCCCCCCACCCCAAGACGGCATGCATTCTAAATACCCATTCTCCTAGTCTGCCTTCCCTTCTATCTCCCCCCACTTCTCTTATCCCCTTCCCCTTCTATTTTCCTGTAGGGCAGGATAGATTTCTGTACCCCATTTCCTGTATTTCTTATTTCCCAGTTGCATGTGAAAACATTTTTTTTAAACTTGTGTTTTTAAAACTTTGGGTTCCAAATTTTCTCCCTTCCTCTCTCCCCATCCACCCTTATTGAAGAGGCAAGCAACTCAATATAGGCTATACACGTGCAGTTATGCAAAACACTTCCATGGTAGACATGCTGTGAAAAACTAATTCTATTTCCCTTAATCCTATCCTGCCCCCCCCCATTTATTCTATTCTTTCTTTTGACCCTGTCCCTCCTCAGAAGTATTTGCTTCTGATTACCCCCTTTCCCAATCTGCCCTCCTCTCAATCATCCCCCTACTCTCTTGTCCCCTTCCCCTCCTATTTTCCTGTAGGGTAAGGCAGATTTCCATACCCAATTGAGTGTGTATGTTATTCCCTCCTTAAGTCAAATCCTATAAGAATAAGATTCACTCATTCCCTCTCACCTTCCCCTGTTTCCCCTCTACCGTAAGAGCCGTTTTTTTCTGTTTTTTTTGTGTGTGATAATTTACCCCGTTCTACCTTTCCCTTTCTCCTTTTCCTAGTATAATCCTCTCTTGCCCCTTAATTTTATTCTCCAGATATGACCCCTTCATCTTCAACTGACCCTGTGCACTACACATACATACATACATACATATAAATTTTTCCCTCCAACTACCCTAATACTGACAAAGGTCTCATGAGTTACAAATATCATCTTTCCATGAAGGAGTGTAAACAGTTCAACCTTAATAAGTCTCTTATGATTTCTCTTTCCCTGTTTACCTCTTCATGTTCCACTTGAGTCTTATATTGGAAAGTCAAATTTTCTATTCAGCTCTGATCTTTTCATCAAGAATGCTTGAAAGTCCTCTACATCACTGAATGACCATTTTTTCCCCTGAAGAATTATACTCAGTTTTGCTGGGTAGGTGATTCTTGGTTGTAATCCTATCTCCTTTTCCCTCCGGAATATTATATTCTATGCCTTGCGGTCCCTTAATGTAGAAGCAGTTAAATCTTATGTTATCCTGATTGTGTTTCCACAATACTTGAATTGTTTCTTTCTGGCTGCTTGTAATATTTTCTCCTTGACCTGGGAACTCTGGAATTTGGCTACAGTATTCCTAAGAGTTTTCCTTTGGGGATCCCTTTCAAGAGGAGATTGGTGGATTCTTTCAATTTCTATTTTGCCCTCTGGTTCTATAATATCAGTGCAGTTTTCCATGATCATTTCTTGAAAGATGATATCTAGGCTCTTTTTTTTGATAATGGCTTTCAGATAGTCCAATAATTTTTAAATTCTCTGTCCTGGATCTATTTTCCAGGTCAGTTGTTTTTCCAATGAGATATTACACATTGTTTTCTAATTTTTCATTCTTTTGGATTTGTTTTACGGTGTCTTGATTTCTCATAAAGTCACTAGCTTCCAATTGCTCTATTCTAATTTTTAAGGAAGTATTTTCTTCAGTAAGCTTTTGGACTTCCTTTTCCATTTGGCCAATTTTGCTTTTTAGGGCATTCTTCTCCTCATTGACTTTTTGGACCTCTTTAGCCATTTGGGTTAGGCTATTTTTTAAAGTGTTATTTTCTTCAGTATTTTTTTGGATCTCCTTTAGCAAGCTGTTTACTTGCTTTTCATGATTTTCTTGCATCACTCTCATTTCTCTTCCCAGTTTTTCCTCTGCTTCTCTTACTTGCTTCTCAAAATCCCTCTTGAGCTCTTGCAAGGCCTGGGACTGATTCATATTTTTCTTGTAAGTTTTGGATGTAGGAGCTTTGACTTTGTTTTCTTCTTCTGGTTGTATGTTTTGATCTTCTTTGTCACCAAAGTAAGATATTATAGTCTGACTCTTTTTGCACTGCTTGTTCATGATCCCAACCAATTACTTGAGTTTTAAACTCTTTGTTAAGGTAAAAATCTGTTTCCAATGTGGAGAATGTACTGTCCCAAGCTTTCGGGGGTTTGTACAACTGTTTTCAGAGATACTTCTAGGGAACTGAAAAGTGTCAGTTCTTCCAAGGTGAGGTATTTCCTCTCCACCGCCACAATGAGCTCCATCACGCCAGCGCTCCTCCTCACCCCAGGACTGCCCCTCAGAACTGTGACCCAGATCCAACCACTGGCAAAGCAAGAGATTCCTGCCTCAGCACTGGCAAAGAGATCCTTGCAATCCCCCTCTGATCAGTCACTCAATTCCCCCTCAGTCTGTGGGCTGGAAGCTCAGGAGGCAGCCGTGGCCCACACTTGGGACTTGTGGCTGAGACCTAGCTTCTTCTCTCACCACAGTCACAGACTTTTCCCACTGACTTCTAAGTTGTCTTTGGCATTTGTGGGTTGAGAAGTCTGGAAACCGCCACAGCTGCCTGCGATTCAGTCCTCTCAGGCCTGCTCTAGGGTCACTGCAGCCTGCAAGCCTATGCTGAACTGTGCTCCTCTCCCAGTCTGGCACGATATACCTTTCCGATCAGCCATCCAGGTTGTCTTGGGCTGGAAATTTGTTTTACTCTGTTTTTTTGTGGGTTCTGCTGGTTTAGAATTTGTTTAGAGCCATTTTTATAGGTATTTGGAGGGGTTTGGGGGAGAGCTCTAGCAAGACACTGCTTTCCCTCTGCCATCTTGGCTCCACCCCCATACCTTTGCTTTCTTAGGGCAAAATAATCCTCCTTTTATTAACTGTTCAATGACTTTCAAGTTCATCATTTTGTCATAACATCAAAATTGAAATAAGAGGATCCTGGCTTTAAACCCACCTCATGAAAGAATATTCTTTAGAATTATATTCTCAGTTGTTAAAATTAAATTTGATGAGATTATATGCCCATTATTTAGAGCTATAAATTTGCATTATATTCTTTATACTTAATAGTTCTCATTAAAGTCGATCTCAAAAAAAGAAAAAAAAAGATGAAGAGGGATGGATAAAGAGGCCAAATATCACAGTAATATCAAATGAAATATAAAACTACCCAGAGGGAGAAGCCTTCCAGTATGTTGGGTAGATACCCTCTGCAGGATTTATGAAAGGGAATGGACAAAAATTTCCACAACACGAGAAGGCATAGGTGAGTTGAGAATCTCACTGATTTTAGGGATCGTTCAAAGATCAAAATGAGCACCTAAGTTAGTTTTTCACAGCCTGTTTTCCAGAGGCCGGCAATGGATTGATTGATTTTACTATTAGTGTTCTCGATCATTAAAATATATTTACTTTGTATATATTTTGTGTTGTCTCATCTGTGTACATTTCTTTTCCCCTATAACATCATTATCATCATCATCTTCATCACTAAAATTTTACTTAACATTCTAATAATATGTATTAGGAACTATTATCTCATTTGATTCTTGAGCTCAGGTATAATTTTGTGGCTGTTCTTTGTAAACCTGTACTTACTACATTGTCTGAGATATCATAGGCATTACAGAAATCTTTATTGATCAATTCATTAACCTATATATAAATATTGATGCCAATTGGGAAATCGACAATTTGAATTCAGCAGAAGGAAACATACAGGAAAACTGAACTGGATGACCTCTGGAATCCTTTCCACTGGTAAGATTGTGTAACTCGATGAAATGTGCAAGTAGTAATAGAGAATGTTGAAATGGTTTTCTCAGATGCTTCAAGCACATCTGTTCTTGTTCTGAACACCTGGTCAGGTATGAATGAGGAACAACAAAAATAAAAGACCAATTATTGCCAGGAATAAAAGGAAGCGATTCTATCAAATGAAGGAAGAATACAATTAACTGAACCCTAAAATGCACTTAAAAACCTGCTTTAACTGCTTTGTTTTTTAACTGACTTTTGCATTAGATTTGTGAGCCTGAAAAGTTAAGAGAATAATTTAAATGAGTTTTATGAGTTCTTCTAGCTACTTACATTTCTTCCTAAATGTGAGATTCATGTAGTCTGGAGATGGTGCAGATTTATAATTAGACCAATTAACATCCAGGCAAGCATACTATTTTCTTTATAATCTTCATACATTTAGGCTTGCCATTTGGGAGAACATTAGGTATAATTTGTACTGGGAATGTCCTTTTAGTTCCTTAATGAATTGTATGGGCAGTCAGGGTTTATTTATGCCTCAGTCACCATACAATGCTCTCTTATTAGGAGATCCTATGCTTGGGAGTATTTTTTTTTAACATTAAAATATTTTTGAAGTTGATAGGTTTCTTTTTTATGGCTTAAAATCGGAATCTGACGTGATGTTTGATCAGTTCTTTATTGCCAGAAAAAAAATAGATAATTTTGTTGTTTAGTACATTAAAAACAAAACAAAACAAAAAAAAAGATCTCTCAGGAAGCACATCCCTTGACCTGATATTTAGCATATCATGTTAGTTTTTCCTTTTTGTTGGGTTGCTTTGTTTTAGTTGATGTGTGATTTCCTAGGGAAGCTTTATTATTTTTTTTCCTTAGACAAACACACCATCATGGCATCCTTCTAAAGGAAAATTTTCATTGGAAAAGGAGAGGCAACACCTCTGAGTTATAGAGGTCTAAAACCTGATGGTCCTGGAAAACCATTTGAAGCTATTCTAAAAATGCATTAGAAAATGTAAAAATAAAATAAAGTGAAACCATATGAGACTTCTTCAGAATTGGGGAAACCACACAGTGGATAGAGCTCCAACCTGGGAGTCAGGAGGACCTGAGTTCAAATCTGGCCTCACACACTTGACACTTACTAGTTGTGTGACCCTGGACAAGTCACTTAACCCCATAGATTAGCAAAAAACTGAACAAGCAAACAACAGCAACAACAACAACAACAAAAACGAAAACAAAACAAAACAAAACAAACAAAAAAAAAAACAGGGGGAAGCTAGGTGGCACAATAGATAGAGCTCTGGCCTTGGAGTCAGGAGGACCAGAGTTCAAATCCGGCCTCAGACACATGACACTCACCAGCTGTGTGACTCTGGGCAAGTCACTTAATCCCCAATTGCCTCTCCAAAAAGCAAAAAAACAAAACAAAAACAACAACAACAACAACAAAAAAAAACCAGAATTGGGGAAACCTGTTGGCATGTCTTGTCTGTGCAGTATCAATAATTTATATGCTTACCAAGATCAGGATGTATGCTATCATGGTGATATAATAGTTACCCCTACTTTTTCATCTTATAAAAATGTCTTTCATTTGCTCATATCTTAAGGTAAAGATACTTCAAGACTTCAAAAGAACTATAATTTCATTGGTGTGGGTATGATATTCAACCACACAGCAGGCAGTAGTTAAATTCTAATCTGAGGCAGTTAATTGGTGAGCTGGATAGAACACTGGACTTAAAAGTCAGAAAATCTAGATTTGAAACCTGTTTCAGGTATTTACTAGCTATGTAATGCTGAAGAAGTCCCTTAAACTCTTTCTGACTCAGTTTCCTTATTTGTTGAAATGAGGGAGTCACATTTGATAGACTCTTAGGTCTCATGCAGCCCTAAATCTATGATCCTAAGATATGGATTTGAATTCTGTTTTTGCTGCTTGCTAGCTGTGTGGACCTGGGCAAGTCACTTAAGCACTCTATGCCTCAGTTTCCTCATTTGTAAAATGAAGGAATTGGATTTGATACCCTCTCAAGGTACTATCTAGTCCTAAATGTATGAGCCTAAGAGCTGGATTTAAATCCTGTCTCTGTCACCTCTTCTGTGACCGTGCGCAAGCCATTTCTTGCTCCCAAATATAAGTCATCTCATCTTTAAAATGAAGTTGAAATAAGGTAACCACAAAAATGCCTTCCAGGTTTAAAAATATATAGACTTTAATTCAACAAATATTAAGACCACATTAGATGCAAGACATTCCAATAGACCCTTGAGATATAAACCCAAAACTGTCTCTACCCTCAAAGAAATGACATATTTTTAGAATTTTGCAATCTTATGATACAAGATCTCAAACCTTTGGAAACTCCTGGGGAGCAAATTCCCTCTCACAACATGGATGAGGACATACTCTTAAATTTATAATCTTAAGAGTTGCCTAAGTCACTGAGAAGTAAAATGATTAGATCTCAGAAGCAGAATTTAAACCCAGCTCCTCTGGACTCAGGCCAAAATCTATATTCTATGCCCTCCTGACTCTCAGAAAAAGGCCATATAAAAAATCATTATCCTCCACAGTAAAAGCAAATGATCAATATAACTCAAAGAGTTATGATCCCTGCTCCTAAATTGAGTTCAGGTATTAGGTGAGTTAGAAGGGTATAAAGAGCTGGCCTCAGGTTCCTGGGAATCTGGGTTCAAGTCCCATCTCTGACACATACTGGCAGTGTGACCCTTTGACAAGCCACTTACCTTCTCAGTGTCTCTGCCAACTCTTTAAGCCTATAAATTCTATACAAATTGACAATCTACATTGGGATTGGACTCAATCCTTTGATGAAATCTCAGTTGTAGGCTTTCTTCCCCATTCCCCGCAAATTCTGAAAATGCCCCCTATCCAGCACAACAATTTGCAAAAAAGGATTATTATTGTGAGAAATGACAATAATCTCTGGATTTACATAGCAGTAGAACATTTATGAAGTATTTTTCCGTACATTATCTTATTTGATCCTCACAAGTCTGTGAAACAGGTCTCATTCTCATCATTTTGCTGAGATGAACAAATAAGCTCAGAAAGTTAGAGTATATTTTGCCTATGGCACAAATTAGAAAAAAAAAAGACTGTTTCTGATCCTGACTGCATCCATCCTACCCTTCTACATCACAAGGAAAGAGTGGCATCTGACAAAACCACTTATCTGCCTACCTTGACAAAACAGAACCCATCAGATATTTTCTAGTTCTCGTGATGCCCATACTTGTTTGCAGGCTAAAGATAGGTTAGCCTGGAGAGGGCAAATTGAATTCCTATATAATCTGCCACTGTGTTTTTTTTACTAAGCATTAAATTCAGCACCTTCTAATCTTGCTGTTTTTCACTCCCAAATACTCCCATGGAGATTACATGGTCCCTTCTCATTTCTGCTGTTCCCTGCATTTTGTCTATTTTTACTACATACCACTGGGAGGGCTGATTTATTCCTGAATCCCATGACACTTTTAAAAGTAGGACCTGATCCAACTCTTAGCATGATTTTGGGTTCCTAGAAATATATTTGGAAATATATTTCCAGAGTTCTCATCAATCTTTATCTTTCCCAGAGTAATGTTATGACTAAGTTTTGTTTTCTTTTTTGCGGAGAAGTCTATAAAGGGAAGTAAAGGAACAAAATTGATATGCAGTCCATCTATTTTAGAGTACTTTTTTTTTTAAGGAAAACCTATTTCACTATTAACTTACTTTTCTTAGCTTGGGACTATTATTATTCTTCTTTATGTTAAAGAAAGCCCAAGGTCACATTAGAAAATGAATTCCATTTCTCACATCATTAGAATATGTAATGCCCAAACTACAAAAGCAGAGAATGATTTCTGCCACTGCACTACAGAGAACAAGGGTAATTAGATAACTCATTTCAATGGATTCTAATTAGAGCTTCAACGAGCTGTTCCCTAGCACTCCTGAAGACTTAAAAAAATAAAAACCAAGATGCTTCTCTTGACTTCTCAAGGAATATGGCCATTCATGAATTACCTGCTCTGTTCACAACATATGGAAGCCTCAAATCAAATACAATCAAATTGTTTTTGGACTATTTTCCTTTTGATTGGATGTAAAAGGCCAGGGTTATGAGCAGCATATGGTAGAGGAGTGGTCCCAAACCTCTAAACAGGAGCCCGAGAATCCAAGGAATCATTTGTTACTCTTAGTGTTTACCATTTATTGAGGTATTACATAGGATATAACCTTAGAAATAATCAGTTATAATGATAACAATAGTTGATGTTTATATGTAATACTTTAAGGTTTACAAAGTACCATGAATGAATGAATGAATAAATGAATGAATGAATGAAAAACATCATTTTTATGCACTTCTTGTGTGCCAAGAACTGTACTAAGCACTGGGAATAAAAATAGACAAAGCTGGACAATCCCTGATCATGTTTGAATTAGGGAAGATACCGCATAAAAGAAGGTTGAACTATGGGGCAGGTGGAGAGAACCAGAAATCCTTAGATTACTTAATTAAGATGGCATTTCTGGGAAAATGCAGAGCATAGAGTCAGGGAAAATGGTTACAACTGGAGAACCTTTTGGGACAATGGAAGAGCTGATGTTTAAGGCATTATGGGCCTTCTGTTTCATCAGAAGGATTGGAGTTGTTGATCTATACTTTATTCAAACCCTGTGATCAGTCAAGGTTTAAGACATTACACCATTTAATTTCTACAACAACCTCTTGAGTCAGAAGTTATTACCCTTTCCATTTTGTAAATAAACAGAGTAAGGGTCAGATGGGTCAGAGGACTTTTCCAGGGTCACTTGGCTAGTAACTTCCTGAGGCAAAATTTGAACTCACATCTTCTTGTTTCCAAATCTGGCACTCTATGTTTATTCTATATTGATTCTACATGACTTCTGACTAATATATTTAAACCAACCTAAAATAAGGAGAAAAGTACCAGTCACAGGGAAAGTATCAACTAGAAGTTGGGGATTGGAGGGAAGGCTGAAGTACTGATTTATTTCTGTTATCTTTTTTCTATAGTTTCTTCCCATGAAATTACTGTGTATTTCCTTGGTACATATTTTAAATTTATGGATATGTGTATATCTTTGTCTCTCCTTAACAAAATGTCAGCTTCTTGATGGCTGAAATGCGTTTATTTTTGTCTCCCATAGTGTCTTGCACATAGCAGGTATTAAATAAATGCTTGTTGAATGAATGAAGGAATGAATGAAGTCATGAAGTGACATGAAATTCTGTAGACATTTACTAAAGTTCAGGTCACCGATAGAAAACATATAAAATGGCCATATGTCTCCCTTGTCAAATGTCATTAAAGGAAATTCCATTCTTTTCAATATTAAGACTGATTCTACCATAATTGCACAGTGTATCTTGCTTCATTTATTAGGACACTTGAAAAGTTGATGCTATGCCCTGTGCATTGGCCAGTCAATACATTCATCTTTACTTTCATGTATTAGAAGAACTCAGGTGTGCCTGTAGCAGATAATGAGTTTGTCATACCTGCAGGATCACATATAGTCTTCTGTTTGACCTTTAAGGCTCTTCATAGCACACAACCTAATTTCCTTTCTATTCTTCTTGCATTTTATATCCCATCATTAAATTTACTTTTGAGCTACACTGTTCCTTGCGTATTGCAATCTGTATCCCAACATTTTGTCTTTGCACTGGCAATCCCTCAGTCTAGGAACACCCTCTTTCCTTGCCTCTGTCTCTTATATCCCCTGGCTTTTTTAAATCCCAACTTTTGCAGGAGACCTTTCCTATTCTGCCAGTTGTTAGTGTATTCCCCTCATAATTTACCTTCCATTTTCTATGTGTGTGTATGTTTATGTATATATGTATATAAATATGTATCCATCATCGATCGATTGATCTATCTATTTATCTATCTCTTGTTATTTAATTATCTTCCCCATTATCATATAAGCTGCTTGAGGGCAGGGATGCTATTTGCTTTTCTTTGTCCAGCATTTGGCACAATGATTGGCACATAGTAAGTGATCAATAATGCTTGATGGAAGGGGTAAGGAAGGAAGGGAGAAAGGAAGGAAAGAGAAAGAAGGAAAGGTGGGAAAGAAAAAGGGAGGGAGGAAGGGAAGGGGATAGAAAAGGAAGGAAGTAAGGAAGGAAGGAAGGAAGGAAGGAAGGAAGGAAGGAAGGAAGGAAG
>NW_020954652.1:7144575-7149054 GCF_900497805.2 Vombatus ursinus
AAGGAAGGAAGGAAGGAAGGAAGGAAGGAAGGAAGGAAGGAAGGAAGGAAGCAAACAAGCATGCATTTCTTGATGACCTATGTGGCAGGTACTGTGTTAGGCATTTTTAACAAATATATCTCATTTGATCCTCAACAACAGCTTTGGGAGGTGGGTGCAATTATCATCACAGGCAGATAGAGGTTAAATGACTTGTCCAGAGTTACATGATTTGTAAATGTCTGAAACCAGATTTAAACTCTAAAGACTTCTTTCTTCAGGTTGAGAGCTCTATCCACTGTACCACTTACTGCTGATTTACTGACCTCTTGAATGAAGTTGTCCTAAGAGTCATTCTCCTCCAAATCAGTATTCCATCTCCCTTATCTATGGCTACTGGCCATGTTGAATGCCTGGAATATATACACTGTCCACCCCCACCCCATCCTCTTTAATGTCCTTCAAGGTTCATTTCAGTCATACGTCCTCTGGGAAGCCCATCAATAGCAGCCTGTCAAGAACCATTTATTAAGTGACTACTATATGCCAGACATAGTATTAAGTGATGAGGATAGTCAAGAGGGAGTCGCTACTCTCAAGGAGATCACAGATTTATATAGAACTTAAAGTTTACAGAGTATTTTATATACAATATATCTGAGCTTCACAATGGCCTCATGAGGTAGGTAATACTATTATTATTGCACTTTTTTTTTAACAAATAAGGAACTTGAGACAGAACTATGTTCTTTGAGGAATAGGATTATTTATTTTTGTCTTCCTATCTCTAGTGCCTTGCAGAGTGCCTCCTTGCCCATAGTGGAGATTTAGTGTTGGATTAATTGAGTTAACTATTTGAAAAACTAGTCCAATCAAGGTAGAGGTTAATAAAAAAAAGAGTAATGAGTATAGTATTGGATTTTATTGGTTATTAAGAAGAATAATGCTGAAAGTTGGGTGAAAAATAATGCTGAGAGTATTGTATCACCACAATTTCGTAAAGAAGCATTCAGCTGTGATTGCATATGCATACAGATACACATAATAAAAGATTGGCAAAGAGGGCTGTCCCAGTGCGCACATTCAGAAATAGAGAACAAGGTCTCTTCATACCATGTCATCAGGTATTTCCAGAAGTGGGGTCACCAAATGGCATGCTTCAAAGACTGGCCCTAATTTGCCTGGTTCTGCTTTATACATACCTTTGTGATTGTTGTTCAGTTATTTCAATCATGTCTAACTCTTCATGACCTCATTTGGAGTCATCTTGGGAGAGATGCTAGAGTTATTTGTTGTTTCCTTCTCATTTTACAGATGAGGAAACTGAGGCAAACAGAGTGAAGTACTTGCCCAAGGTCACACAGCTAGTAAGTATCTGAGGCTGGATTAGAATTTAGGTCTTCCTGACTCCAGGCCCTGAGTTCTATCTACTGTGCCACCAAGCTGCCACAAATATACATATGCATATATGTATAATACAAGTATACATGCATATACACACATGTATGTATGTATATATGTGTTTATATGTGTAGGTGTATTTACATGTATTTCATATGAAGTAAGCTCTTATATTATCTTAACATTAGAAATAAAGGTGGGCTGATCCCATGGTGATAGCAAGGATAATAGATGCAATATCCAGAGAACACCAGGAAGACCTTCAGCATAAAAATGTATATCCATGCATAAATATATATATATACACACATGTATGCATGCATATGCGTGTAAACATGTATGCCTATAACAATTTCTGTAACCAAATCATCTATGTCTACATCTTTAGCTTTTACAAATATCTATAATTACTTCTACATCTATAACTTCTTCACTATCTATGAATCCAGCTAGTTAGCTGGCTATCTTCACAATGAGCCAGTAGACCTAAACCATAATCTCATAAATGTGATTATTCCAACTAATGACAGAGATTACAAACCATCCATGGGTGATCATCCTGTGAGCCTCCTGAACATGTCCTCAGAAAAGTTCACAAAGAGTGTTCATTCAATGTACTAGAGTTCCATGCCCAAATGAAATGGCTGGTTGTCATTATGCTATATGTGTGCATATGTGTTAGTATATTAAATAATATATTAATATTAAATATATAATATTTATATATTATACCTATATATGATATTTATGTTATATAAATATATCTATATTAATTTGTATTCATCCACACTGATGTGTACATGTACATGCAGATATATGTATGCATCATATGGTTACATATATCTTTATGCATACATATACATATACGCTTTCATGCAAAGGATGTGTGTGTATATGTATATCAGTTGCATAGCAGTAGGTAAACAATGGATAAATACCCAGAGCAGCTTTCAGCAAATTTCTTTGGCTGCTTCTGCTGTGCAGGCCAGTGCGTGCACAAAGAAAGCTTTCTAGTATCAGCAGATCCCCTGGAGGCTGAATGGCTGGCATAGAAGTTACTGCAGAAAGTACCTGGGGTTGCCCAGACTATTGAAACGTTCATTGTGTGGTATTTCAGTCATTTGGAGCTAATCTCTCAATGGGTCCCTTAGAATATCTTAAATATCCAATTTTATTTTATTTATTTATTTTTTTGGACTGGATTCCCTTAGTTTAAAGATTTATCTGTTGTGTTTTGCAATCACTGAGACAGAGTGTGATGTTCTGATATCTTATAACTGTTTTAATTACTTTTTAATTTAGAATTAGAAATATAAATCCCAATAGCAGTAGGTTAACAGAAATAATTTAAAGGCAATTAAATCAAAGCAAGTTTTGAACTCTTGGATGATAATGCATTTTTTTTTTTACTGTCTGTAATTAGACTCCATTTGGTTCTTCTATTTAATCAAAATTCACTTAAAGATCTTCACAGAGAATTGATATTTTCCATTTAGCCTGAATCTGACAAACTAGAACAAGTGTCTTCAACAGGAACAGTTGGGTAAGCTTCTAGCTCTCAATGTTGCTACCATAAGTTATCCCCAATTTAACAATGTGGGCTTAAATAGAAATAAGTGAAGAAAAAAATAAGGAAAAGTAAATACCTGATGGCGGAAGTTGCAGAGATGATGAATGGAAAAGGAACAGTTAGCATACTTGCAACAAATCTGAATTAAATGCTAAATTAAGAAAAAAAACTTCATCTGAAATTCTAATAAGCTTAATTTCAATTAAAAATAAAATTTCCAAAAGGAGAGGTGAGAGAGAAATGGAGGTAGAGATAGAGATAGAGAGACAGAGATTGCTTCAAGTGAATCTCATGCTTTCATGTATTAGTGTAAAGGAGGAAAAACAAAACAATCCTCTGACAAAATGCCAAATGACTTCTGAGGATGTCATAGAAGCAAAAGTTTAGAGTGGCAAAGTATCTTATACCAGCCCCTTCCTTTTACAAATGAGGAAACTGAGGCACACAGAGGTGAAATAATTTGCCCAAGGTCACACAGGTAGTATTTGGCAGTGCCAGGATTTAAGCTTTGATTCTCTGACACTAAATTGTGCACCCTATTGCACTCCTCTGTTAAATTAAATTCACTTCACCAAACATTTATTAAGTAGTTATTATATGCATGACACTATGCTAAGCACTGAAAATAGACATAAAGTAATGAACCCCTTCTCAAAGAGACTATATTCAACCAGAGGGAGGAGGGAAAGATGTGTAACTTTGAACAAGTCACTTAACTTCCCTGCATTTCAGTTGCCTCATATGTTAAATGAAAGGGTTGGACAGATAATTTCTGAGATTATTTCCAATCCCAGTCTCTAAGTCTCTTGACCTTTGATCCTCAGAACTTCTAGACTGTTAAATACCAGGCAATATGAATTTATTTCAAAAAAAGGAAAGAACAGAAACAACTTGGGATAGGGGTAGGGATGTGAGGGAGTGACAGTGTGGAGATCAGGAAAAATATCCCATAAGAGGTTGGCCCCTGTGCTATACTTTGAAGGAAGCTAGGGATAATGATGAAGTAGGTGTGCCAATATGTCATCTTCCAGTAGCAAAAATGACAACTCCTGGAAATTCTTCTCCAGAACTATTGGAGATGCAAAAAGAGGCATGAAGATATTATACTATTGTCCATCAAAATATAAGAATATAACATAATAATATTAAGGTCCCTGATGGAGCTAGCTCTGTATCTTATCTCAGTGACAATCAGCAAGAGTTTAGGAGTTCACCTCCATATTGTCCACCTTGAAGGATAATAATTGTATCCTGAACATTCCAAACTTCTTTGTAATAGCCCATCATGATTATATCACTTATCAATATATTGAAACTCTCTGTGTGTTCATTTATATTTTCCTTTCCTAATGTCTCTGAGAATTGTTGTTGTTTGTCCTTTGTTCTAGAAGAGGACCATGGCATCAGGGAAGTGATGCCATGACATGCAAGTGAATTGGATTTAAGTGATGGAGGAATTTAAGTTGGGTAACACAGCTCCCCCTCCTCTCCTCTCCTCTCCTCTCCTCTCCTCTCCTCTCCTCTCCTCT
>NW_020954652.1:7149064-7248000 GCF_900497805.2 Vombatus ursinus
CTCCTCTCCTCTCCTCTCCTCTCCTCTCCTCTCCTCTCCTCTCCTCTCCTCCCCTCCCCTCCCCTCCCCTCCCCTCTCCTCTCCTCCCCTCTCCTCTCCTCCCCTCCCCTCTCCTCCCCTCCCCTTCCCTCATAGGGTATTATACACTAACCTGCAGCTTCTTTGCCTAAAGGAATGTAAACTTGAGAGTAATGGGTTTTATTGAAAAAAAAACATATACTTGGATCATTTTTTAGTTATGTCATTGACTAACCATCGCTCTTCTTTTGAATCCTTCCAACTGATAGATTACAGATTGTTTCGTCTAACATTTGTATTTAATTGAATTTAATTTGTGTGCAAATTCAAATTCAACAAGCATTAATTAGGTCCCTACCATGTGCTTAAAATTGTGCTAGACCTTCAAGGAGATACAAATTTAGGTAGGAGATAACTCATTCTCACGTACAGCCCACATCCTATTAAGAGAAAAAGACACAAAAATAAATCACTTTAATTTGCAATAATATCAAATAAGTAATTTAGAGAATTACAAAACAAAATTGTTCATAGGAGTTTGAAAGGAATGGTTATTAATGCCTGTGGGTGATGAGATTCAGGGAAAATGTGGTAGAAGCCATATCTACCAGTTTTCAAAAATATAAAATGGGCTAGTTTGTTTGTTGTCCTCTGAAAGAAAAGGAAGGTGTACCCAAGACAATTAGCACAGAAGTCTAAGGCTAAAACCTTGGTACAAATTCCCAGTCAATGAAAGGCATAAAAGACTCTGGCCCAGAGGGAATCATTGCTTCTCAAAGTTGGCAGATGTCCCACTGGCATGGGAGTACTCCCAACCTTCTAGATGATTGGTAATAATGGGGACCATGTCTACCTGAACCAGTACTCTATCTTTGCTGACTATCCTTTCCATGCAATCACTAAATTGGCTGTTATATTGTCTACAAGTATATAATTTCAGTCCAACCTTTGACCTGAACTATTAAATCAACATTCTTTAAGCCTGTACTGTAAAAGTAGACTAAATCAAGGATGTTGTATTTGATGAGGATTTAATAGTATAGGCCAGAATTCAAGAGGTAGAAGGCAGTTTGGTAAGGAGGATTCTAGACATTGGGAAAAGCTTGAAGGGACAAAGAGGCAAGAAATCTATGGAATATGAGGAGAGTTCATCTGTATCATAAAATATGTGGTTGTGGGTGGGTGTATAAGGTAATGATGAACAAGTAGAATAACAATAAGTTGTGGGATATCTGAAGTGCTGGGCAAAGAAGCAGCAATTTTATTCATTCAACAGTCTCCGTTCATCAGCTTCAATGCACTAAGGCACTGTGCTGGGCCCTGGAAATACAGGACAGAAAAAGAAATTGTCCCAACCCTCAAGGAGTTTACTTTAAATTGGGGGAAATGACGTGTGCAAATATCAGGATATATGAAGGGAATACAAAGTAAATGCAAAGTAATTTTTTCACTAAATAGTATTTTATTTTTTAAATCACATGTAAATATAGTTTTTAATGTTCACTTTTATAATATTTTGAGTCACAGGTTTTTTTCCCCCATCCTCCCCAAGACAGCATGCAATCTGATATAGGCTATACATGTACAGTCATATTAAACGGATTTCCACATTAGTCATTCCGAGAAAGAAGAATCAGAACAAAAGGAAAAAAAATAAGAAAAAAAGAGAAAATAGTATGCTTTGATCTGCATTCAGACTTCATACTTCTTTCTCTGGATGTGGACAGCATTTTCCACCTTAGATCATTGTATTGCTGAGAACAGCTAAGTCAAAGCTGGTCATCACACAATGTTGCTGTTAACGGTGTACAATGTTCTCCTGGTTCTGCTCACTTCACTCAGAATCAGTTCATGTAAATAGCAAAGTCATTGCTAATGAATATTTAGACAATTTAAGGGACAATCAAGCTAGAAGCCACAGAAAGTTTTTGTGCAGAAGAGCGAGATGCCACTCTTGAAATAGTGTCATATACTTGGTGTCATGTACTTGAAATGAGCTGTGTTCAAGTTGACTATCATTTAATTGGACATGATACCTAACCCTCTTTGATATTCAAGATTTCTCATAACTAAAGTTGATACAGTAGCGTCTCCCAAAGGAATATTGTGAGTAATACAAGAGCTTTTCAAACCATAAAGCACTATAGAAATGTGAATCCCTGTTATTATAACCAGATTGCATGACTATGGGAAGACTTGACTGTCAGTGTATTGACTGAAGTATATCCCCTACCTCCGTGAATTATAATTATTCTCTACTCGTACCTCTAAAATAATCCCGTTGATTTTGCTTTAAAAATATAGTTTCATGTTCACCTACTTTAGCCATTGTTAGGCCTTTCTTGATTTATGGTAGAAAAGAAGTTCACTAACTAATGGTAAAGTGTCCCTGTGCTTTTCCAGAGAGTTGTCATTAATATTCTAGAGCATGGTATTCCCCAAATAAAATATCCTTTAGGATTCTAGTGAAGCTGGAAAGATGAGTTTATGCTGTTAATGCTGTTTATTTGTCCGTTGAAATGAGCTCTCAAGGATAAGTGTCCTGATTATGGTTCCATTTTAGTAGTATCATTGAAAATTATTACAGTGATTGTGTAATGTAGAGCTATGAGTCTGCAGATGCCTTTTAAAAAATCTCCTAATCACCCTATTAGGCACTTTTTTTCCAAAAATAAGTTTGGGTGGATGTCTCATGGGTATGCTCCCACCAAACAGGAGCACTGAAAATGACCCTTGATAGAAAAACACAAACAAGCTAAGTAAAAAACAAAGCTTCTCTCATCCATCGCAGGAAAAAAAAATGAAATAGAATCTTACACAAAGGTCTGGTGATGAGCCAGAAAATGCAAGAGAAACATTCTGGACTAGTCATTATGGCAGCTGCTAGAAAATTGCAGGTGCTATAAATTTATGGCTTCTGCTATTTCCAATGCCCCCTGCAGTTTGCCACTCTGGAAGGAATACCATTGTCTAATTGCAGAAAAAGCTAGCATTTGGACTTCTTTCCCTTAAGTGGAATGGAGTGAGCACACTAGACTGCACAAAAATGCATTTCTTTCTCTGAATGAAGACTCAAAAAAGAAAAGAAAAACCCAAAATGCATGAGAGGATGAAAAAGATACTAGGGAAGAAAGAATGGGATAGTTTGAAAATAATATTCTGCATATATAGATACATATATATGCCGGCTTTCAGAATAATTCTTACTTGTAAATAATACAATGTAATAAAACATAGCACAATATAATGTAAACATGATATATCACATATAATAATACTCATTATATAGTAAATATGCATACACATTTATAAATTAATATAGTCATAACTATAAATAAGGGCAGTTAAGTGGCACAGTAGATATAGTGGCAGACGTGGAGTCAAGAAGGCTCATCTTCCTGAGTTCAAAGCTGGCCTCAGATACTTACTAGCTGTGTGACTTTGGGCAAGCCACTTAACTCTATTAGCCTCACTTTTCTTATCTGTAAAAAGAACTGGAGAAAGAAATGGCAAAAGATTGAAGTGTGTTTACCAAGAAAATACCAAATGGGGACACAAAGAGTCAGATATGACTGAAAAACAACTGAAACCTACAAATAAATCTCTGCCTATATACATCATATATACTTGTGTAAATATATGTGTATATGTATGTATATTAATTGAACATCAAAGCAAAAAAAAAAGTCTATCTGCCTGAAGTCTTTCTAATTGACTACTGGACATTTTAAGTCAATTTATCAATTTATTTCAAGAAAGATTTATTAAGCACCTTAGCATGTATAAGCCATTGTACTAAGCACTGGGGATAAGCAGACAAATATAAAACCATATCTGCCATCATGGAACTTATATCCTACAGAAGTTTGTGTGTGTGTGTGTTGATAGGTATGTGGAGTCCATGGAATCCACATCATCAGCATTGTCATTATTATCAGCATAAACAGCAGCAAACATTTATTAAATACTTTGTGCCAGGCACTGCTCTAATTGAGGAGATGATTGGAGTTACAAAGAAAGGAAAATAAAAAGGTCCCTGCCCCCAAGGAGATCATGTTGTAATGTGCAAGGTAACATGCAAACAACCATGTACAAGCAAGGTATATACAACATAAATTGGAATAATCTCAGAGAGAAGACATTAGAAGAGGAGGACTACAAGAATTTTAATCCTTAGCATTTATTAGTCATCAACAATGTGTGAGACGCTACTGCTCAAGCAGATATAGCTGAAGATACATATCTAAAAGCACACATAAAGAAAATATAAAAAAAAGGATTAATGACCTGATTATATAATTTTAAAAATAGGTTAATCAAAACCAAGAAAGTAATACAGAAGAAGAAATCTTGAAAATTACAGGATAGATAACTTGTAAATAAATTTAAAGAAAAAACTATTCAAAGAATAAAAAGTTAAAAATTTGGTTCTTTGAAAAGACATAGAAAATTTATAAAATATTAGACAACCTGATTTTAAAAATGAAAGGAAAATCAAATTTACAAAAATTATTTAATATAGTTAAAACATCATGAAATAGGGGCAGCTAGGCAGCTCAGTGGATAGAGCACCGGCCCTGGAGTCTGGAGGACCTGAGTTCAAATCTGGCCTCAGACACATAACACTTACTAGCTGTGTGACCCTGGGCAAGTCACTTGACCCCATTGCCTACCCCCCAAAAAAATCATGAAATGCAGAAGGAAAAAGTTATATTTACATATATTGTTGTTTACTTGTTTTCAGTCATGTCCAACACTTTGTGACCCCATTTGATGTTTTCTTGGCAAAGATATTGGAGTAGTTTGCCATTTCTTTTTCCAGGTCATTTTATAGATGAGGAAACTGAGACAAACAGGATAAAGTGAATTGTCCAGGGTCACATAGCTAATTAGCATTTGAACTCAGGTCTTCCTGACTCTAGGCTTGGACACTCTACTTACTACATCACCTAACTGCCCCTTATATACATATATACATAGGCAATATATATTCACAGACACAAAAAAATTTGAGATAGTGATATGGAATTTTAATAATTAATATTGTTGTTAAATCAATTACTTAGAGATTTAATTATTTAAAGACACAAAGTAATTAAACTTTCAGCCCATTTGAATTAATAAAGTACATTTAAGCAGAGGGTAGGAAATTCTTTGATATTTTTTTTTTGAGGTGATGACAATTGAAGATGAAGCTTCAGGCATATTCCCTCAGGAGCTGCCAGGAAAAGAATCCTCACTATCAAATAGTTGTGATATTTTGCCTTCTTTATTTCACCTGCTGTTTTGTGTGATTCATGAAGATGGGAATGATTTCAAATGGCAGCAATTTCCTACTGACATTCTAGTAAGAATTAAATCAATAGTTAAACTCAACTAAGAATAGAAAATACTGGTCATTTTAAAGTCAGCATTGTGTTTCAGCTAAGGCATTGAACTTGGAGTAAGAAGGACCTTGGTTGAAATTTCTCTCAGACACTAAACTGAATCTGTGACTCTGGGGAAGGCATTTTACTTCTAGCTATTTTTGTTGTTGTTGTTGTTGTTTGTTTGTTTGTTTGTTTTTGCTAAAAATAAATTTTAGACTCTGGATTCCTAGGTCTTTTCTAGCTCTAAAAATCTTTTTTCCTATAGTCATAGGATATGAACCTACCCTGACATCATACACCATTCCTCCCCAGACCAAAACAACTTCCCTTTCTGGACACCATTCACATCTGTTTGTTGTTTCTCCCCATTAGAATGTAACCTGCTTACTTTCTTGCTTATTGCATTTCTATCCGCAACATTTGGCACAGATCTGACTCATATTAAGTTATTAATAAATTATTTCTTAAAATTTGTTTTAATGTGTTTTCAGTCATCTAGTTTGACTGATGTGATAAATAGATCAAGACTGAGATTTTAATTCATCACAGATAGGAAGATCTGCCGTAGTTCAACATCCCACGGAGTGTCTTACCTTAGGATAAAGAGAACAATAGAAACAATAAAAAGAAAACTTATTAGTTCTGCCACTTTTAGAAGTGTATAAGGCCTAGATTTTCACTGTGGTCTGCAATGGTATGTTGTTCAGCATGTTCCATTTTCTAGTACATTCTGAATTTATAAGTATAATTCATGTTCTTTAAGGATAACTGATAAATAATTTCTGGTTGTCGTGCCTTGGTCTTGAATCACCATTATTAAGTCCTGTTTCTATAAATAAATCCATATGATTCTCTTAGTCATTCATTTTTCTATGCCAACATATTGTTCATTACTTTCATGTGCTTATAGTCCATGATGCGTCCTTTGATTTCACTCTTGGATTTTAGCTATTTCATAAACTCCATCCGGGGTAAATACTTTTCACTAATATTCAACAAGTCAAATGACATGAACCTAAGCATCAGTCTTTACTATTGCTTTCTGAAGTTGTGTCTGCTCATTTCAGAAAATATTTCTGTATCTTTTCAACCCATCTATCACATGTTGTGAGGATTTCAATCAATCCGTTTTCTCCTTTTGGAGATAGATGTTTATCTTTCCATAGTTGCATTAGTGATAGATTTTATGTTTTATTAAAGTTATGCTGATTTTTATTAGTGTGTTTTCCAAAATCTTTCATGGATCACTATACATTTCTCAAGGGATATGCTAAGACTTGGGTTATTGCTGTTAATTATTTTAAACATATTATTCTCACTGAGCTTTGATTCAGGCAGGATATCAAGACATCTCTTGACATATATAGCCAATAATTTTTCCTTTAGTATTGTTATAATTTTCATATGGATCTATGATTTCATCCATGTGAAGAGTCCTTTCTAGCTACTGAATCCAGAAAAGCAGATGAGCAGCTTCTGTGTAAGTAATAGTCTTAAGATTGTTGCTTATGCCGTGAAGAGTTAGAGTGACTTTCTCAGTCATAATCACTATATATCAGTGGTTAGCCTTGAACCTAAGTCTACCTTATTTCAAGGTCATACCTCTAAGCATTACTTCATATGATTTCTCTCTTCTTTATTATCAAATGACTACTAACTACTTCAATTGATTGGAACTTTGTTATCTTCCATCCTTGTACTACTAAAATCTGGGATTCTTACATATAGAAAATTATTGTGGGGGCAGCTAGGTGGTGCAGTGGATAGAGCACTGGCCCTGAATTCAGGAGGATCTGAGTTCAAATCCCACCTCAGATACTTAACACTTACTAGCTGTGTGACCCTGGGCAAGTCACTTGACCCTATTGCCTAGCCCCCAAAAAAATTATTGTGAAAAATTCAGACCTGTTTAAGAAATTAAAAAGTGGTAACATATACACCAAGATGCTGATGGCTTGAATGAAAATGTAATTAAGAGAAGGTAAAGTAAAACATGGTGTTCCTAGACAACAGATGTGGTAGAAATATGAATCAGAAGTTAATTAATTTGCCAATTATTCCCTTCTGCAACAGACAGCATATATCTGAGAATCTGAAATGAAAAGAAACCTAGAGCCTGTCCTACTCAGAGTTTCCAGGATTCCCCTCAAACTAAGCCAAACTAGGTCTGGCATCCAAATATTATTTTCCTCTCAGACTGAGTTTTTAATGAAATACCTGTATATGCATAAGCATGGAGGGTTGATCATTCCCTTTTCTCCTTAAGTTGAATCACGCCATGTGGCTCTGGGCCCATCCAGGTATAAAGATATGTTTCCAGGGAGGAAGTTCAACACCACATGGAGTTTCTTATTACTGCTGCTAGGCTTCCTGCATAGCAGTGACTCCTATAGGCAAATTGGCCTCTATCCAGTAAATCTCTTCCTTCTGGAGCAACAGTTCTTCCAGTATCTCAGACCTGCCAGTTTTTCCTCAGGTCTGTTTCCTCTGAGTACAATTCCCAACATTTCAGTTAATCTGCTCTTTCCTATGCTGTTGCTTCCTACCACACACCATTACTTACCTATTTCTCACACTCCAATTAGGTCTTGTAGGCGAGCTAACATTCCATTGATTTCTCTCCTCAGATGCCCTCCATCCAATTTTGTAGAAGACTACTGCATGGCCCTAATGAACCTTCTAGTGAAAACTATTTGATGCTATTCCTTCCTTCTTTCTTTTTTCCTTTTTTTCTTCTTTTTTTCTTTCCTTCTTTTTTTCCTTCTTGATTTCTTGCTTTCTTTCCTTTTACCCTTGCTCTGATTCCTTCCTTCCTTCTTTCCTTCCTTCCTTCTTGTCTTCCTTTCCTAGCCTCCCTCAGTTCCCTCTGGACTCTCTACTTATATCCTGAGGCAGACAATATATCCACTAACAGTTGCTTGGTTAGGTGTTCCCTCTGAAGATATAGTAGTTTTAGAGGTCATCTATCCCTCTGAACTTTGAGACTCTTGAAAAGCCAGTGGTATTCATTTGTGTCTTAATATTTTAAAAAGTGTTAAGCTTTTTTTTTTCTAAGATGAATTTTATTAGCATTGCCATAGGGGTAGGGATGTAAGATTGACTTATGTTGACTTTTAACTAGAAAGTAAAAAAAAAAAATCCGCTTCTGACTTTTTAAAAATCTCATTAACATAACTTAAATAATAGTATGTATCTAGCGAGCACATGTAATTAGCATGACCTGATTTTTTTCTGGATAAAATCCAGTTAGCTGCATTTATCTAATGCCTTCTGGCTAGTTTTTTTTTAATAATACAGATGAACAATTTTTATTTGTCAGACTACCAAAACTAGATCCTAAAATGAATTTAAGACAATGTAGTACATAGTTAAAATGTTACTTTTACTAAACAAGGAATTGGCAAAGAGTTGTTCAGAAAATTTACTCTAAATGTTGGATTTTATTTTCCACACATTTAAATTATTCTATAAAACAATTATTTATGTGGATTTTTGTCAAGCATTTACATAATTTCCTTCTGTCCTGGATTTTATCTTTTCTTTCCTCCCAAGTAATAATAATTCATTTTTTGCTACATTGACCTAGTCTAATTAAGAAAGGCAGGAAGCCAGAATTACTTGGGAAAATTATGGTGATGATAATAATTTTCCTTATAGTGAACATCTATTCAATCAAAAGTGAATTATATTGATATAATGACCATGTTATTGAGTAATGAGGTTGAAAGAGAATTATAGGCTATTTTGGAAGGAATGACTCAACCAGTGTTTATTTTAATATCGTCATATATGTTGATTCTGTTAACTAAATTTCAGAGCAAAAATAACCAAGCCTGACTCAGAGTAGGAGCCAAAATTAGTCAGGGAAATCAGCAATAGGCTGTAAAATTTGTTGTTGCTTTTAACAAACACAGGAGTTTCTAAATAATTGAAAAAATCTATTTTAATAATTTGGTTAGAAGCCAATCATATCTGTTTGATTTAGTATCATTTTAAGTTGAAATACTTTACAATCCGGTCCCTGCCTACTTTTCCATTTCATATTACTCTCCAACTTATATTCCATATTCCAGCTAAGCTGGCCCACTTGCAGCTCCAAAACTCAGAAATCCATCTCTCTCTTCTGTCTTTGAACTGGCTGTCCTTGACGTCCACAAAGTATATCTAGTTCTTTTGTTTTTATCCGCTGCTTGATTCATAGTTCTGGACCTTAAATTACCCCTCTGGACTCCCAGAATTTAGTTGTTTTTCTTGATAGTTTTTGAAAGAGTGCTTAGAGGTTAATATCTAGTTTTAACAATGCATTCTATTGTTTCTTTATAAACTGGTAATTAGGGCTAAACTGGAATGAGCTCTCCAACAACTGGTTATTCAAAGATAAATGGAAGAAGTGATATTTTAAAAAAATATAGATATTAAACAAATACACTGTGCCAAGAGCTATATCAAGTGATAGATATGTACATACAAAAACAAGAGGGTTTCTGCCCTAGAGGGAGGAGGAGGGGAGGAATATGTATGTATTAAGTTCCTACTATGTTCAAGGTGCCATGCTGAATGATTTATAAATATTATCTCATTTGATCCTCAAGAAGCTTATATTCAGGACAAAACAGGGAAAGGTAGAATGAGAAGAGTGTTTGGGTTTGGAAAATCATAGAGATGGTAGTGCCATAGTGGAGTAAATTGACATAGTGTAGTGTCAATGTCAAAGACAATTTTATTAAGGTTCTAGAACTTGAAAGGAGATGAGGAAGTGGGGATTTGTGTGTGGTGATAGGACTGATATGAGGAAGATAGTCTGGGTATAAAGCTTAACATGTTTGGGTTTGACTACATGCAGAAGAAGATCATATGAAGTACTCATCAATCAGTGTGAGTATTCCAAAGATGAAAAGGTTAAATCTCTGAGGAAATGATTTCTGGCCAGAAGGGTGGTACAGGGCTGATGGAAACATATTGATTTAGCTAGGACTAGAACTGGATCTTCTAAATTCTACTCTAATGCTTATATTTTACCCTTTACCAGCTACTATTATCAGCTTGCTATGACATAGACAGTAAATAATAGATAAATAAATGGAGAGATACATCCATCTATGCATCCATAGATGCTGGATAAATAGTTGGGGAGAAGGGAAGAGAGAGAGAGAGAGAGAGAGAGAGAGAGAGAGAGAGAGAGAGAGAATATTAGAATGAATGGGAACTAGATACAGAATTATATCGTTGATTTATGGCTGGAACTGGCCTTAGTGATCAGGTAATCCAATCTCTTCATTTTATGGATAAGAAACTGAGAAATTTAAGTGCCATGTCTAAAGTTGTACAAGTAGGAAATGGAAGAGGTGGAATTCTCACCCAACTCTTCAGACTAAACCTAGCAGCCTTTGTCTTCGTCTAAATGTAAACCCTTTTCTTATTTACCAAATAGATTGAAAGTTCCCTGAAGACAAATATTATGTCCTCTTCAGCTCCTATTCCTTTGTTCACCAAGAATCCTCAAGAAAGGTCTATTGAGTGACCTTGACCTGATGAAGTTGAAATAATGTTACTGACTCTTAGTATGCCCTCTGAAACCTTGAAGGGAAACAAAAGGGAGGCCTTCATATAATGGATAGTAAAATATATAATTTATTTCTCTGGAAGGTGTTACAGTCTAAAACCAATGAAAGATAATCTCAGGTAAATGCAAGGGGACCAAGCTGTCATATGTCATTAAGTAAAGACATAGATTCTTTGCTAAACTTTGGCAGTTAACATAGTGATGAGCAGAACACAAAACAAAACAAAACAAACAAACAAAAAAAAACAATGACTTCTGGCAAACATTTTCTTGTGCAATTATCAGGAATGAAATCTTGGTTGGCTTTTAGTTTTCTAACAACATGATGTAGAAGAAAAGGAAATAGGAGATTTGGGTTCAAGTCGCATTTCTGCTACTATTGAGCTATGTCACCTTCATCAAGTTAATCTTCTTGGGTCACAATTTCCCTCTGTCAAATGAGACAATGAAAGTAATGATGTCTAAGATTTGTTCCAGCACAAAAATACCATAGTTCTATATTTTAAAGTGGCATTATTCACAACCACTTATTAAGCAGGTATACTGTGTACAAGGTATTATGCTGTATATATATGGGGTTTCAAGGTATAAAAATATAAACCACTTGCCATCAAGGAATTTACATGCTTTTTTTTAATTAGGAATGCTAAATTTTCTTAAAAGCAAGACAATTTGATTCCTATATGCCAAAGCCATTTTCTTCTATTTATTAACAGCTTGTCTTTGCATCTGAATCTTGATGACAGGAAAGAAACTCCTTCATTTTTGCTTTTTCCTGTTGTGCCACAAAATGCTTATTATAACATTTTAGGTACACTTCATGCTGTGGAGTCATAACAAACATGGCAAGTTTTTGAATCAAGGTTTAAAAAAAACTGTAATGTGCACACATGACTGCATTTCCCAAATGCATTTTAATATGAGAACTGCAAGAGAATATGTACTATGTAAATACATCATTAGTAATGGTGCCATCCTCATCTCATGGAAGCCACAGGAGCTCTACTGGCTGCAAGTGTAAAACAATGGAGAGGGAGTGGGGGGGAGCATATATAGCTTTTGAAATTCATCTTTACATTCAGTTCACTAAGTATCTGAGATATACACACACATATGTATATATGAATATGTATATATGTGTATGTATGTATGTATATGTATATATATATATAGAGAGAGAGAGAGAGAGAGAGAGAGAGAGAGAGAGAGAGAGAATTACTGAGAATCTTTTGTTTAGGATGATAACACTTGAAGAAGAAAATCAGTGGCCCTTGGCACAGTTAATGACAATGACAACTCTTAAATGCCCCATGTGAAAATCCCTGTGAAATCACACCTATCAGATTGGCCAACATAACAAAACAAGAAAATGATAAATGTTGGAGAAGATGTGGGAAAATTGGAACACTAATGCATTGTTGGTGGAGTTGTGAAATGATCCAACCATTTTGCAGAGCAATTTGGAACTATGCCCAAAGGGCTATAAAAATGTGCATACCCTTTGACCTAGCAGTAGCAATTCTAGGGCTGTATCACAAAGGGATCATACAAATGAGAAAAGGACCCACATGTACAAAAATATTTATAGCAGCTCTTTTTGTGGTGGCAAAGAATTGGAAATTGAGGGAATGCCCATCAAATGGGGAATGGCTGAACAAGTTGTGGTATATGAATGTAATGGAATACTATTCTGCTAAAAGAAATGATGAACAGGCCGACTTCAGAAAAACCTGGAAAGACTTGAATGGACTGATGCTGAGTGAAGTGAGCAGAACCAGGAAAACGTTGTACATAGTAACAACCACATTGTGTGGTGACTAATGTTCTTAGACTTCGCCCTTCTCAGCAATGCAAGTATCTAAGACATCTCCAAAGGTCTCATGTTGGAAAATGCTATCCACAACCAAAGAAAGAACTATGGAGTTTGAATGCAGATTGAAGCATACTATTTGCTATTTTTTTCTTCTGTTTTGTTTTCTCTTTCTTGTGGTTCCTTCTATTGGTTCTAATTCTTTCTTACAACATCACTAATGTGAAAATGTTTCATAGGAATGTATACATGTAGGGTATATCAGATTGCATGCCATCTTGGGGAGGGAGGGAGAGAAAAAAATTAAAACTCAAAAGTTATGGAAGTGATTATTGATAAATTAAAATAAATTAATAAAAAATACTGACTGGAAAATATATAAAAAAAGAAAATCCCTGTGAATGTACCAGAGATATTTAGAAAAAATATTGCACTAGAAAGACATACACAGATGCATACACGCTTATATGTATAGGTGTATCACTGTTGCCATGACTTTTTCCTTGTTCCTAAGATCATGTATTTAGAGCTATATGGAATCTTAGAGGTACCTTAGTCCATGCCCCTAAATTTTCTTTTTTTCTTCATTTTTTTTTTTTTTTGGCAATTGGGGTTAAGTGACTTGCCAAGGGTCACACAGCTAGTAAGTCTCAAATGTTTGGTTTGAGGCCAGATTTGAACTCAGGTCCTCCTGACTTCAGGGTCAGTGTTCTATCCACTGCACCACCTAGCTGTCCCTCATCCCCCTAAATTTTCAAATGAAGAAACTGAGGCCCACTGATGTTTATAAGTAGGTACACAATCAGTTCTTTTTACAGAATGAATGAATAAATGAGTTCCCTAGCTTCTTTTAGACAGAACTGAGTTTAAGCTAGAAGCAAGGGAAGAAAAGGGAAATTAAGTTGGGGTTAGAAGCTAATGAAACATCTGTATCACCTACCAGTAAAATAATCAAGCAAGGAATTAATCAATAAGAATTGATTAGTCATATGCTATGTGCAGTGGCCCTGTGCTAGGTGCTGGGGATGGTTGCTTCCATCTTGAAGAGGACCAAAATGAAATCACTATACTGGGGTCAAGGCACAGTGTGGTTAACTGTGGCTGATCAAACTAATGTAAGTTCAGAAGGCTCTACCACAGATCTGGCACAAGTAATCCATATGAGCATTTGGACTGGAGATGTCTTCAAATTTGCATATCTCATGTTCCTTTTGAACTACTGCTTCTACTTTGCTCATAGAGCACAGCACCTTCTTTGATGTGGGCACACTAGGCTGGGTGGTCCTGTGCCAATGTCTCCTATGTCTCACAGCCAATTCCAAAGTACTTCAGAGAGACCTTGAAAGTGTCTTCATATGAATGTTGAGGATACAAGTACAGAGGAAGGAAACTGTTTCTATGCTCCAAGAGTTTACATTCCATCTGGAGAGGCAACATGCGTATCTACTAACATCTACACAGTATATGTATATATAGCAGAGGGTGAATGGTAATGGAGGTTTTCTGATATAAATATTACTCTTCTGCTCTGGGAAACTTTCTCAAAATAACTGTAATTTTCTCTGTCTTTTTCTGAGTCCCCACACATCAAATATATTTCTGACTAACATAACTGGACATTGATAGGGAAACACTGTTGAAAACTGTATTTTTAGTTTTTTTTTTTAAAAAAACCTAAAGTTAAAAAAAATAATACAGACAAAAGACAAAGGTAATCCCTCTTCTAAACCATAACTGAAAGATCGGTTATACCTCTCTTATGGACTTATCTTACATTATTTTATGTGGTATTTATTTTTGTGTGTGTCTTGTGTGCCTTCTAAACCATATGCTCTTTGAGAGTAATGGCTGTTTCTTATTTAAACTTTTTTTTTTCCCTCCAATATCTAACAGAGCATTGAGTACATAGTGCCAGGCACATAACAAGTAGGTACTTGAAAAAATATGTGCTCATTAAATAATTGTCTGATAACAGATTAAAATGTATACTGCATTTCTTTTTAAAATAAAATATTAATGATCTTAACACTCTTCTAGGTAAAAAAATGAATCTGATCATAGCCCTCTTAGTTAATAGGAAATTCTGAACGTAGTACTAAAAACATTATTGGTCAATTGTTGCATTGTTGTTATTCAGTCTTTTTCAGTCATGTCAACTCTTTGTGACCCCTTTTCAGGTTTTCTAGGAAAAAAAATAAACACTGTCGTGGCTTGCTATTTCCTTCTCCAGCTCATTTTACAGATTAGAAAACTGAGGTAAAGAGGGGTAAGTGACTTACCTAGGGTCAGATAATAAATGTCGGAGGACAGATTTGAACTCAGGTTTTCCTGATGTCCGGCCTGCTGCTCTTTCCACTGTGTCACCTGGTTGCCCTGTTGGCCAATTGACATAACTCAATTACTCTCAGCTTTGATTTGCTTTTGAGGTATCATTTTACACATCTCCTAATATTAAAGATGCTCAGCTTAGCTCTTTGGCACCACCAACCACCAAACAGGGATGGAGTGAACAACTATGAAAGTCTGTAGCTTGGAATAGATTGATCTGAAGGACATCTGTGGAATTTGTTCTTCTTAGAGATTACACAGGCAACTTAAGTTCTAGGATACTGAATGCAGCATGGACAGTATGATGGATGGCACCACCTTATTTTAACAGCATAATGGCATATAAGTTTTTTTTTTATTTTGGCAGTCTATTAAATCTTAAATTCCATATAGATTTTCATCCAGGATTTTAATACAGCACTCCAGTACTTGACACATAGTAAGTATTTAATAGATGCTCTTTTTGTTCATTCACTCACTCACTCATTCATTCATTCATTCATTCACAGAGTACTGAGGTATGCATCCTTATCTGTTCTCTGAGATGAGATGGTTGTTGTTTTCCAGAGTCTAGATTACTTCTAGTGCTTTTTGCATTGCTAATACTTCAGTCTTTAATGTATATTGTTCTTCCAATTCTCTGTATTTCAACATATATCTATTCATACATATCTTCTATTTCTCCAAATACCACATATTCATCATTTTTATTGAACAAGAATATTATGTAGCTTGAAGATTCTTTCTCACTTTGATTTGTCAATGACTGAATCATTGAAAGAGGTGGCCCTTCTCCTCTTCATGGCCAACCTCATGAATTAATTCACTGCTCTTTTTCAATAAATTGCCTTCAGTACCATTCCCCCAAAATTTCAAATTCTCTCTGTAAGTTACTTTCCTACTGCCTAGAAATATACCCCATTTCCCCATCCTTGTTCTAATATTCGATATCTTCCTCCCTTTTCAGCTGAACTCCTTGAAAGAAAAATAAAACACAAGTATATACTCCCAATAAATCCCCTCCCTCTCCTATCATTCTATTTTTAAACCGACACAATATTACTTCTGATTTTAATTGTTCAATTGAAATTGTTCTCTCCAAAGTTCTCTGCATAGACCTTTTAATTACCAAATCTAATATCTTCTTCTCCAACTACATTCTTTTGTATTTCTCTGCAATATTTGACATGCTTGGACATTGACTTCCCTTGGATATTCTATTCTTTCTGATTTCCTAGTTCTCTTAGCTGTCTCTAGCTATTCAGTTTCCTTCCTTCATCAACCATGCCATGTTCACTAAGTGTGGTTCTTTTCTAAGGTTCTGTCCAGGGCCCTTAATCTACACTCTTTCATGTGGTAACATAACCAGCTTTTTATTTTTATTTATTTATTTTTTTTAGTAAGGCAGTCAGGGTTAGGTGACTTGCCCAGGGTCACACAGCTAGTAAGTGTCAAGTGTCTGAGGCTGGATTTGAACTCAGGTCCTCCTGATTCCAAGGATGGAGCTCTATCCACTGCACCACCTAGCTGCCCCTTGAGTCATCAGCTTTTATGGACTCAATTATTATCTCTACACAAGTGTCTCACACATCTAATGATGCTTCCTTGGACTCTTTCTACTGAGTTCTAGACGTGCATCATAACTGCTTATATGTCATTTTCAGTCAAACAATTGGATGTTCCATAAGCATCTTAAATTCACCAAGTCCAAAAACAGACTCATTAACTTTTTCCCCAGTCTGTCTCTTTCAGATTTCAGTATTATTTTCACAGGCAGTATCAACTTTTTAGTCGCCAAAGTGGTACAGTGGATAGAGCACTGGGCTTGGACATAGGAAGACTTCTCTTCATGAGTTGAAATTCAGCTTCAGAGTCTCACTAGCTGTGTGATCCTGGGCAAGTCACTTGGCCCTATTTGCCTCAATTCTTTACCTGCAACATGAGCTGGAGAAGGAAATGACAAACCACTCCAGTATCTTTACCAAGAAAACCCCAAAAGGGGATCATAGAGAGTTGGACACAACTAAAATGATTGAACAACAACTACAAAAAACTCATACTTTTTACACCATATATCAAATAATTGTCAAGTATTTTATAGCTGTGGCCTTCACAGAATCTCTAGTCTTGCCCTCATTTCTACTTACACAGTCTACCCTATTTCAGGTCTTCAATATCTCTCACCTGTATTATTTAATCTCCTTTTGTTAATCCTTTCCCATCCATCCTCCGCACAGCTGAAATGTAATTTTCTGAAAATGTAGGTCTTACCATTTCACCTCCCCACACTCAATAAACTTCATTGGCTCCCCACTACCTCTAGAATCAAATACTGAGCCTCTCTTTGTTTTTTTTTTTTTTATAATCTGAGTTCTTCCTTCCTTGTCAATATTCTAATTTCTCTCCTCCAAAATCTCTACATCCAGTCACAATTATTTAATTGCTCTTGTGCAAACACAATTTTCCATTTCCCATGCCTGTATTTCTGTACTAGATGTATCCCATGACTGGAATTAACTCTTTCCTCTCTTTAATCTCTTGAAATCCCTAGTTTCTTTAAATATTCAGCATAAGCATCACCTTTTACAAGAACTCTTTAATCATCCCCTCATCTGCTAACCCTACCTGTAAAGACTACATGATATCCATTACTTCTACATGTTGTCTCCCTCATTAAAATGTAAGCTCTTTGAGGCAAGGGTGTTTTATTTTTGTGCTATTTATCCCACAGAGTCTGGTCCATTGTAATTTTTTGCTACTTGTTAATTGATTGGTTGATATGACCTCCTATCACCCCTGTCACAATCCCAATATTATTTGTTATAAAAGGAGAGAACTAATGGTCTCACATAGCTATAGAGCATTGATGATATGTCATGACTATCTGAGATCAGTATCTCCTAAGTAGTCTGAAGGTTCATTGGGCAGGCATGATGATTTCCAACAAGATTAATTTGCAATGAACATATAATTTAGTCAGATGAATTGAAGTACAGCCTTATAAACCTGGTCAGGTTTATATTAATACTGAGGTCTGCTATGATGGTTTTATGATTTCCATGAAGGTTTCAGAGATTCATGAATTTGATGTTTTAAGACCTGCTGGTTTAGTGAATATTGGTTTGTCTCAATTAAGTCATCTAATTTTGTAAGCCTGTCTATTAGAGTAAATTAATCAAAATAAAATCATAGACATATAGATTTAGAGATAGGAAGGATTTTAGACATGATCTATTCCAACTATCTTATTTTGGAAATTAAAAAAAAAATCTGAAGCCCAGAGAGTTTAAGTGAATTGTCCTAAATTACACAGGAGGTAAGAGGCAAAGCCTGGATTTAGAGGCAGCAGTTATGAATTCAACCCCATTGTCCTTTCCATATCATTTCCACTGAGAACCAACTTTTTACTCAGTTGAAGAATTGAAAAATTCAGAAATTGTATATTAAACTCAAACTGGTAAACAAATCTCAAAAAAGAGAAGTTTTATTGTTGTTGTTAAAGAAAGAAATAGTATACCAGACATTCCTTTGTATATATATTTTTTCTTCACATTTTGATTAAGCCTAGCCTGGAGGAAATTTCATCTTTGTGTTGCACAAATCTGCATTAGTATACCAGTCTTCTAGTTTGAAGCAATATATTTCTGCTTTTCTTGTGAGAAATCAATAGTTCCTTAAAGAAGTCATGAAATGTATTGTCTTATTGAAAATATGTCAGTTTTGTGCCTACTGTAATGTTTTCTCATGGCTTTTGGCTATATCTAATGTGAATGGATGATACTTTATTATATTAATAGCAATAGGTTCTTTTTATCCCTTACAATTATAGAGAATAGAATTTCGCTCTTATACAATTTCTCTCCAGAAATAAAACATTTTTAGGAATGCAGTGGAAATAATAGAACAATAAAAATGGATCTGCCAAATGATAAAGTTGATTTATAAATGATAGTTTTATTAATAATTTTATGTTCATATGAGATAATATTCCTTATGACAGAATAAATGCATTTGTCAATAGTCAATTTTTGAAGGTATTACTTATTTCTCAGACTGCTTCCTTCCAAATGGGGGTGACTTAAGTAAGGCTAATAAAAAATAGTTTAGTTCTTGGCTTGATTGGTTGATTCTTGTCTTTCAAAAAATTATCACTGTGCTATGCCATAAATCACAAAATGTTTGATCTAAAAGGTACCACAGAGAATACCTATATATATAGGATAGTTGTGTTAAGACCTAATAAACCAATACAACAGAATCATGGGTTCACAGATGTTGAAGTGGAAGGTACCCTGGAGGCCACCTCATCATTTTCCTTCATTCTCCAAGTCAAGAAGCTGAGACCTAGTGGGACCTCTACCTGTTTTCACAGGTACTATGTAACAGAGCCAGGATTCAACTCACAAATTCTGTCCCTAGAACTCTTTCTACTATACTTGCATTTTAATGATTGAAGTAGTGATTGAATAAGAAAAAAGTAAAACAAGGTAAGAAGAATTAATGTTTGATAATCAAAATGACTTTGGGATGGCTACATAAAATCATGGGCTCTGGTTTTCATTGCCTTAATTGGCATCTTAGAAGCTATCCCCTACAAAGATGGTCAAGAGATTATATGAAGAAGAAAAGTTCCAAAGTTTGTTTGTGGTATACATTTCTGACTTAATGGTAAACTTTATTAACCTATTCTTCAGCTTCTATAGCACAGAGGAAGGGCGATGAGTAGGCTAACATCCTCTCAGGAGCTTTTGCGCAATATTTCATACATTGGTCTTTCTTGCATCCATGAGGAGGATCAGCAGACAATTGCCCAGGGCTAGAATAGATCCTAGCTTGTGGATTTGAGTCATGCTGTGGAATTAGAATTTATCAAACTTGAAAATTATAGAATATGAAGAGGAAGGGGTAAGCATGACTCCAAGATTGTGAATCTGGGTGATTGGAAATATGTTGAGGCTCTCAACATAAATAATGAAATGTTGAGAGTAGATGGGTTTGGGATTTTGGATTTGTTGAGTTGGAGAAGCCTAAGGAAAATAACAGTGGAGATATTTAGTGCACACTTGTCAATGTAAGACTGGACTTTAGTGAATTAGGTTGGAGCACAAATGGTTTGGAGTGGGAGCAAAGGTTTGAGAAGTTAGTATGGGCATGCTCCTTGCACCTATTGAGTGTTTGGATGTCTGGAATTGGGACTGGGGAATCAGTCAAACAGATTTATGTTTAGAGCTGTCTACTCCAGTCACCACATTCTATAGATGAAGATATGGAGGCTCACGGCGGTTAGGTTAAGTATTTTGCCCATGGTCACAAAGAGATTAATTATATAGATAAAATTTGAATCTGTATGCTCAATGGAAGACATGGGATTATGGAAATAGTAGTAGTTTCTTTTTTCTCTCTCTCTCTCTCTTATAGACCTCAATGAGCTATCTATTCTGAAGTCTTTTTGTGCTAGATAGAGGAAGGAAAGTGTTAGTCAGTTGGGAATATCTGAATCCATAATGTCCAGTCTTGGGAGGCAACCATGGGGTACCTGGCTCCTGACTGACAGGTTTGTAATTCTATAATTAAAGAACAAGGTGCTGAAATTTTGGTTGTAATCAAGAAAAAAAAGTTCTCTTTTATATATTGTCCTATGATTTTTTTTCTTTTTCTTAAATGCTGATTTCTTTTTTTCCCCTCTAATTCCTCTTTCTCACTCTAATTCCTCTTCTCTTTCTCACTTAACTGAATTTTAAAATCTGCTTTAGCCCAATCTCTGTATGAGGACTTATTAGGCCAAGCCCCCAAGTGCTAATGCTGACCACCCCTGCCAAAGTTACCTTTTATCTGTTTGCATATGTTTAGATATAATAATAATAATAATAAAATATATAGAAAGTATGTTACTAGGTGGCATAGTGGATGGAGTATTGGGCCTGGATTCAGGAAAATTTAAGTTCAAACCCAGTCTCATATAATTATAACTCTATAAACCTGGCCAAGTCATTTAACTTGCATGACTCAGTTTCCTCAACTACAAAATGAGAATCACCTATTTCACAGGGTTGTTGTGAGGATCAAATGAGATAACATCTGAAAAGTTTTCAGCACAATGCTTGACACTTAGTAGGTGCTTAATAAATGCTTATTCCTTTCCCTTTCCTTATCTTATTTGATTCCCCCAATAAAACTGTGAGTGAGGTGCTATTTTAACCCCAAATATAGATGAGGAAATCTTACACTAACATAAGTTATGTGACTTGCCAAGGGTCACACAGATAGCAAATAGATTCTGAGTCAGAATCTAAACTCAAATTTTCCTAACTCTAAGTTTAGCACTCTGCTCACAATGCCATGTGGCTGTCACATAGCTAATTGTATACACTTATAAAAGTACATCCTCCCTCCTCCATAATAATTTAAGTTGCTAGAGAGCAGAGACATTTTACATTTTGTCTTTGAATCTTCTATGCCTAGAACTGTACCAAGGACTACTAGGTTTTTGACAGATGTTTATTAAGAAATCAGAAATCAAAACAATTTCATCCAATTTACAACTGGTGAGATTTGGAACATAAACTCATGATAAAATGGTAAAATGGCATAGAATTGAATTGTGGAAGAAGAAACTGATCCTGAGAGTAATGAGAGCCACATTGGATCCTGCAATAAGCTAGCAAGGAAAGAGAGAGTTTGATGGATATTAGTGGAGAAGTAGGGCATTAGACATCTCTAAGGTGCTCTTCATACTCTAGTGCAAAACACTTCAATGGACATCTTTTCCCCTCATCTATTATAATTTTCTATGCAATTTGTCATCTGACAGCTACATTCTAGTTCAAGGGATCACTTAGTTGAAAATGTCGTGTCCCCGATCTGGCTGATTTTCACCAGCATATTTCAGAAGGTTGTGTTTTGAGGAAGTATAATTGCTGAGGCAGCAATGAAGGGACAAAAAAGTATAGCACTTCTTTCAGGTTTCTCTCTCTCCTCTCCCTGTCTCTTCCTCCCTCTCTCCCTCCTCCCTCTCCCCTAGGCCTGTGTCAGAACTACTTTGTTGAGAAGAAAACATTAGATTAATATAATTTTAAGTAAAAGAAAAACATTCTAGGAGCTCCACTCAGAGCTATAGCATGACATTTTTCTATGAAGAGCAATTTTCAGGAAGTGTACCTTCAGGCGAGTGGCTGATGATGCTTGGGAATTTTCCCATGGGAACAAGACAGAGATTTGGAGATGCTGATGTGATTCCTCTGCTAAAAAATGGTTGGATTGGGTTAAGGAGATAGGGTGAGGGGAAGAAGAAGGAGAAGCAGTAGCAGCAGCTCATCTCATCCCACAATTTGTTAGTTTCTTATTTTGATGAATTATGCTTGCTAACTGGTACTCAGTTTTGTGGATTCGGTGCTTCTGGAGGACTGAAAGGGCCGCTAATGCTCTTTGTATGAGTCCTCTAAATTCAGAGCTCTGAAACCAAATCCCAGTCACTCCATATTGGGTGTGAATTGCATCTAATGAGGGGTGACTGAAGTTTTGTTCCTGCCCAAACCTATGGTATTATGATGACTGGGGAAAAAACATCTGAAAATTCAGCTTAAGCTTTGCCTCATATTATTTCCCACTTCAGTATGCTCTTCACTCATTCATCAAAATGATGGTCCTGGGGCAGCTAGGTGGTGCAGTGGATAGAGCACCGGCCTTGAAGTCAGGAGGACCTGAGTTCAAATCCAGCCTCAGACCAAACACTTGACACTAGCTGTGTGACCCTGGGTAAGTCACTTAAACCTAATTGCCTAAAAAAAAATGATGGTCCTAAGTGTGATCATGTTACACCTCTACTCAATAAAATATGATGGCTCCCTAGTACCTCCAGAATCAAATATAAAATCCTATGTCACTTTTACAGAACTTCAGAACTAGTCTTGGTTCCTTTGGAGATTTCAAGTCTCAGCCTAAGTCCAACCTTCTACAAGAAGCCTTAAGAAAGTGCCTTTCTGGGAGAAGATTCTGGGAAGATGGAGGAGTAGGTCAGAAAATTCCAAGTTCTCAAGATTTTCCCACACAAAAGAAATAAAATAGCACCTTTGGTGGAACAAAGTGAGGGTGTCTTCCTGGGACAATTTGAGATGATAAGAAGAAAAATCCCAGGAGGTGGTTTAGTCCTGGGGAAGAGTAAACACCTCCAGGTTAGGGTTTCTGTTAAAAACAAGCTGCAAGTCCTGCAGTTAGCTAGCTTGGGAGGCTGCTTTGGCTCCAGCCACAAGAACTTTTACTCCAGAGATAGTGAGGAGAGTTGATCTTCTGACCTTAGGAAGATGGAGGGAACCTCTTCTGAGAAGAAATGCTACACACAGCTGTGCTGCAGGGAGTGGTGGGGCCAGAAGGAACCAGCACACAGGATGACTGCAGAAACAGTGGGACAGAAGACCTCTGACCGTCGGCACTTTGGAAGTTTGACTTTGATTCCAGGCTAGAGGTGAGAACTGAAGAACTGGGGCAAGAAGCACCATCCCCTATACTCCAGGACTAGAGGTGATTACAAAAATTAATCTATTACTACAAAAAATGCACAGGCAAAAGAGAAAGAAATCAACCATAGAAAGTTATTATGGGAATAGAGAAGACCAGGGTTCATCTTCAGAGGAGGATATTGAAGCAAAGAAACCTTCTTCTACCCCAAAGAGTAATATCAAATGATCCACCTGCCCAAAAAAGAATTCATAGAAGAATTTTAAAAAGACTTTGAAAACTAAATGAGAGAGATGGAGGAAAAGCTAAGGGAAAAAAAAAGAATAATCCAAGAAAAACAAGAAGATTGTTAAAAGAAAGTTAATCAATTAGAAAAGGAGATACAGAATCTTAAGGAAGAAAATGACACCTTGAAAATTAGAGTTGGGCAAGGTGAAGCCAGTGAAGTTATAACAGATCAAGAAATAATTAAACAAAATATAAAGAATGAAAAAAAAATAGAAGAGAAAGGGAAACATCTTATAAGAAAAACAACTGATCTGGAAAACAGATTAAAAAGTGAAAACATAAGAATAATCAGACTACCTGCAAGCTATGATCAAAAAAGAATCTTGATACAACAATACAAGAAATAATTGAAGAAAAGTGTCCTGAAGCATTAGAATAAGGGGGGAAAGTAGAAATAGAAAAAATCCATTGATCACCACTTCAAAGAGATCCTATGAGGAAAACTCATAGGAATATTATAGTCAAATCCTAAAACCCCCATCTCAAGGATAAAATATTAAAAGCAACAGGAAAAATCAATTTAAATATGATAGTGCCACAATTAGAATCACACAAAACCTAGCAGTGGAGACACTAAAGGACTGCAGATCTTGGAACACTATATGTTGACGAACAAAAGAACTGGTGCTCAGGCTAAAAATATCATACCCAGAAAAGTTAAACATAATCGTGAATGAAAAAAAATGGACATTTGATCAACTGTCAGACTTTCAAGACTTTGTTTAAAAAAAAACTGAATTTAATAGAAGAATTGACATACAAGATCCAAGAGAAACATAAGGTGCATACCAAAGACTGATCAAAAGGGAGACTGTTTACTTTTTATATATGTAAAATGTAAAATATATGTTTAAGATTATCATTAGTAATTGGGTAATTCATAAAAAAGATTGGGGTAGACTTGAGTATGGTATGACTTTAAAAAGTAAAATAATTTACAGGCAGCTAAAAAGAGTAATTATTTTATACAAATGAAGGGCAAGAAGAAGAATTGATACAGAGAAATTAGATGGGGAGGAGGGCTGGTAGTTTTGGTAACCTACTTTCATTGAGAACGGATTAAGAGGGAGCAAACATATATATCTAGAAGGGTATAAAAATCTTCTAAATTCAGAAGAAATACAACGATAAGGGCATATGGAGGGGGGAGAGGACAAGAGAGAGATCTCTAAAGGGGAGGGTAAGGGAATAGGTTAAAAAGGGGTATAGAAGGATGTTTAGATCAATGGGAATGGAAGAGTAAGAGATCTCTAGAGGGGAGGGTGAGGGAATAAGTTGTAGGGGGCTATAGAAGGGTGTTTAGATTTATGGGAATGGGAGGATGGGGGGGGAGAGGAGTAGGTTAAGTAATAGGAGGGCAAGGTAGAAGGTAGAATTAAGTAGAGGAGTCAGGAAGGATAGGAAACAAGAAAAATAAATATATCAGAACTTAATTGTAACCTGGGGCAGGATAAGGGGAAAAAAGAACATAGTAAAAAGTGCATAGCCAAGAACAAAACGAAACAAAAACAAAAATAAAACTTACAAGGAAGCAAAGAAAAGATGGACAGCTCTTAATATAACATGTAGTACAGGCTTTCTTGATATGGAAATTTATTGTTATTTATTTTGAATCCTCTCTTATCTTCTGCTGTGAACATGACATGCTTTTTTTTCTTTTAATTTGTTTCAATATTGTGTTTATGATATGTTTCTTTTTCTTTTCTTTGTTGTGTATTTGAGTTTTGGTGATTGAGTCCAAAATATAAAAATAAGTGCCTTTCCCTCCATGGGTGTGCTGCTAATGAATGAATGAATGAATGAATGAATGAATGAATGAATGAATGAAAAAAAGTGTGTGTGTGTGTGTCTGTGTGTGTGTGTATGTATGTACGTATGTATATACACACATGCACAAACACACGATATACTTTTAAGTTGTAAACTTAAATCTGCACTGTTTACAATTTCTTTATAACTCTCTTAAGTCTAGACAATCAACAAAATAACAAATGAAGCCCTGATTCATAGGTTGCCTGTCTGAGGTACAAAAGCTCAAATAATCCACTCTCCTCAGCTGGTTCAAACTGGCTTCAGCACACAGTAGCTTTTCTCTGAGATTATCTGTCTTCCTGTATATATCTTACTTTTATATCAGTTTTAAAATATTATCTCCTTCTGGTAGATTGTGGGAAGGTACTGTCTTTTTCCTTTGCTTGTATTCCCAGGGCATAGCATAGTACCTGGCACACAGTAGGTCCTTAAAAAAATTGACTTGAGTTATTGAAGAGCAAGTCATTTCCAGAAGTGCTTAGCAAATGAGGGACTTAATTGATCTTTTAGGAATAATTTTCAAACATGTGATATTGTGTAGTGAGCTTTAAATCCTAAGGCCAGAGAGAGCAACTAATTCAGTACTGATTAAATGACAGATTTAAAAAAGAATAATAAGTTATAGAAGAGCTTCTTAAACTTTTTTGTTCTGTGCCCTACTTGGACAGTGTCTGTTGAAGCCTACAAACAAGGCCTTTCTCAGAATCATGTTCTTAAATGCTATGCATAGGTTTAAAAAAGAAACAGAAAATAAATTCAAAGTAACAAAATAACATATTAATAAAATTATTAATAAAATAAAATAGATTATAAAATTAAATTTAAAGTGAAACATATGAATACATATTTGTATGTAAACATGCCTATATGTACATGCATGTATGTTTGTATGTATATTCCTGCAAATATGCATATGCACACACATGCAAATATATGTGTATTATATGCTTTATGTGCCTGAGGTTAAAAAAAAATCCTTATTCAAAGTGTTAATGTCAATTCTGTTTGAGATGCCTTGATTTAAACATGGTTTCCCTTAGCCCCGAAATGCTATATTTCGTTGGTTCTCCTAAGGAAACTCCCTCTATGGATGACGGTCGGTACCCTCTTTGCAATTTATAGTGTTAGGCAGTTGTCTTTGACACTGAGAGGTTCAATGAGTTGTCCTGTTTCACAAACCAGTGCAAAACCATAGGAGGGTAAGCAGGAAAGGACCTGTGATCTTGCCATTTACTAGAATATTTGAAGAATTGGGACTCCTTAGGTTTAGAAATGGAAGATTTGGGGAGGGTTAGTTTTGGGGTATGGTACCAAATGATTTTCCAGAATGGTTGGATAATTTATACCTTCACCAGGAATGGATTAGTGTACATATCTTCACATGCTCCTGTTAACAATTGTCATTTTATTATTTTATTATCATTGCAAACTAAATGGGTGTAAAGTGAAATCTCATATTTGTTTTAATTTTAATTTGGAGCATTTTAATATTATTGTTGATTGGATGAATAGTTGCTGTTCTTATACATTTTCATCAATTCTTGATATATTTTGGATATCAGAACTTTGTCAGAAAAAAATGCTGCAGAAATCCCCCTCTCCTCCAGGTAACTATCTTCTTCGAATTCTATTAATTTCATGTATTCAAAGTTTTCCAGTATTTCTCTCTATTTCTTATTTCCTTCAATAATTATTCCTTGATCAAAACATAGTCAAAAAATATATGGCCTTCCCTTACCTTTTAATTTGTTTATGATATGTTCTTCTGAATCTAGATATCTCTACTTCCATCCTCTTACTCTCCTTTTAAACCTACAGTTTGGATTATGACCCCGTAATCTGACAAAAAGTATTCTCTCCAAAGTTACTGATGTTTTATTACTTTTCATATCTAATGACCTTTTTATCAATTTACATCTTTCCTAACTTCTCAGTAGCCCCAGACACTATCATGCTCTTCTCCCAGATATTCACTCCTCTTTAAATTTTGAGATGTTGATCTCTCCTGCTTCTCCTGTCACTTTTCTGATCATTTCTCTCTCTCCTTTTCTGGATCTTCATCCAGATCATGGCCGTGAAACATGGATTTCCTCCAAGAATCTGTTGTTGGCCTTCTTCTCTTCTCCCTCCATATTATCCTCATGGTGATTTTATCACTTCACATGGATTCTATTATTATTGCTATGGAAATGATTCTCAGATTTATTTATCAAGCCCTACTCTCTTTTGACTTCTATTCCTTCATTACCAACTATACAACCTCTCAAATTGGTTGTTCTAAAGGCAACAAGTTCAAAACTAAAATCATTATATTTTCTCCTAAATCCTCCCCTCTTCTTATTTTCCATAGAACTGTTGAAACATCATCTCCCCAGTCAACATGGACGTTGTACTGAGCTCCTTACTCTCATGGTACATAACCCATCTTTTGTCAAAGTCCTGTCATTTCTATCCTCATATTATCTTGCCCTTGGCTTTTCTGACACAGCTGCTATCCAATTGCAGAACCTCATGTCTTCATGCCTGGACTATGTCAATAGCTACCTTGTTGGTCTCCCTCCATCACATCTTTTCTGACTTCAGTCTATGCTTCATTCATTTGCCAAAGTAATCATCTTCCTAAAGGTCTCCCTGTTGTCACTCCCCATTTAATAAACTCTAGTGACTACCTATTGCCTCCAGGATCAAATATGAAACTGACTTTTAGAGCCCTTAAAGAACCTGACCTCATCTGACTTTTCTAGTCTCCCTTCCTCTTTACATACTCCACATACTTTACAATCCAACAACGTTGGAATCCTTGCTATTTCATGCAACCTATACTCTACCTCCTAACTTGGTGTCCTTTCACTTGCTGTCACCATGCTTGATATGTTCTTCTGTTGTCTCCACCACCTGACTTACCTGTTTTATAACCCCACTTTCTAGAAGAGGCCTTTTCTGATTTCCCTTGCATTTCCTTGTCAACCACTACTAGGACCTTCTTTCAGACATTACCTCCAATTTACTCTCTATATATCTTGAATGGACATGGCTGCTTACATGATTTCTCCCTTATGTGAGCTCCTTGAAAACAGAGACTTTTTGTTTGTTTGTTTGTTTTGTTTTATTTGTTTGTTTGTTTTTGCCTTTCATTGTGTCTTCAATGCTTAGCACAGTGCCTGCCACGTAGAAAGTGGTTATTAATTGCTTGTTGATTGACTGAATGACTGATGCACATCACTGACACTTATGATATAGGATATGAAATGTTGGGTTACATATAATTTCTACCAGCCAGCTTAGTAGTTTTCTCAGCAGAATTTTTGAAGAGTCTCTACTGCAATAGTGTAGTACTTGAGTTGTTGAAAATTAGGCTTGATTGATTTTGTAGCTTGTGTACCTAATCTTGTTCATTAATCAAATTTTCTATTTTTATCTAATACCAAATGGATTTGATGATTAATGTTTTGTAGGATGGTTTGGAGGCTTCCTTAATCTCCATCCCTTCTACTTTTTCATTATTTCTTTTGAGATTCTTGACCTTTGGTTTCTCTGGATAACTTCAATATATTTTCTTTCTGGTTCTATAAAGTAACTCTTTGATAGTTTAATTGATATGGTTCTATAAATTAACCTAGGTAGTGTTGTCATTTTTTCTTGTTTTGATAAGGACCAACTGGGTAAAATTAATATTTTTCCAATTAATTATTTCTCTTTATTTCATAAAGAATATTTTGTAAATGTATCCATACAATTCCTATGTGTGATTTGAGCAGTAAATTCCCAGGTATTTTATGTTTTCAATAGTTGTAAAGTTATTTTTCCATATCTTCCAAATGGGTTTTGTTGGTAACATATAGTAAAGCTGATGATTTTTGTAGGTTCATTTTATTTCCTGCTACTTTACTAAAGTAATTATTTCAATTAATTTCCATATGAGCTTTAAAATTTTCTAAATAATGCCTGTCATGAACAGAAAAAGGTTTTTGTTTCCTTCTTTGTAAGCATGTTTTCTAATTGTTTATTATCTAATTGCAATAAGTAGTATTTCTACAAATATATCAAATAATGATGACAACAGACCTCATTGTTTTATACTTAAACTTATTGGATAAGCTTTTACTATTTTTCCATTGTACATATTATAATGCTCCTGGTTTTAAGTAGATACTATCTATCATATTAAAGGGTGCCATCTTTATTTCTATATTTGTTAATTTTTTTAATTAAAGAAAATATCATATTTTGTCAAAAGCTTTTTTTGTCTATATCACTTGATATATTATGTTTATTTTAACTTATTTTCTTTATTAATACAGTTTATAACATTTATAGTTTTCTTAATATTGAATGAACCTGATGAGAGTTCATATTTTTTATATATTCCTACAGTCTCTTTGCTAATGTTAGTTTCTCAAGATTTTTACAATCTTCTTCTTAGACATATTGGTCTATCTTTTTCCTTCTCTGCTTTATCTCTGTATAGTTTAGGTATCAAGACTGCATTTGCTTCATAGGAAATCTTGTTAGGATCCCTAATTCCCCTATTTTTGCAAATAATTTTTGTAATACTGAAATTATTTTTAAAATATTTGATGTAATTCAATTGAAAATGTATCTGGTCCTCTGCATGGGAGGGGGTGTGTTTTTCATTCCTTTGAAATTTCCTTTAATGTTTTCAAATGTCTTATTTCTGAAATTGAGTTATTTAAATTATCTATTGCTTTTTCCATTAAACTGGGCATTTTATTTCATTAATATTTGCATCTATTTCTTTTAAAATATCAGTTTTGTTGGGATATAATTAGATGAATTAGCTTATTATAATTTCAGTTATTTCCTCTTAATTAACTGTATATTTATTTCCCCATAACTGTTTATTATTGTCAACTTATTTTCCTTTCTCTTTTTAAAATTAAATGAGGTATTTATACTTTTAAATCTATCTCAGTTCATTTCATTAATTCATATTTTCACTTTTATTTATGCCATGTTTCATTTTCAGAATTTACAACTAATTGATCTGTCCTCTCTTCTATTGATGAAAGTTTAAATAAACAACATTTTCAGTACTGACTATTTTGGCTACATCCTAAAAGTTTTGGTACATTGTCTCTTTGCATCCTAAAAGGTTTGCTCTGTTGCTTCATTATTTTCATTTTCTTTGATGAAATTAAATATCATTTTCATGATTTGTCCTTTGATCTATCACTTTTAAAATTTAAATTATTTAATGTCCAAGTTTGAAAACTTTCTTCAAATGATATTTATTACTGATTATTTCAATGCATTTTGGTATTGATTCCTTTTTGGATACAGACTAGAATAGATGACCTTTGTGACCTTGAAAAAATCAGTTTCTTTCTCTGATCCTCAGTTTCCTCAAATGCAAAATGATATTGAATTGAATCGCAACAAGGAGAATTTCATTTTTAATTCTGTGTCCTTATGAACAAAGGGAAGATAATCTCTCCTCTTTAGGATATACCAGGGAGCATAGGACTTGGCAGGGAAACAAAAGATTCTTTGGAGCTTTAAAAGGTATCTGGCTTAGTAGATGCTCAGGTTCTGATAAGACAAGGATTTCAAAAAAAACCCAATATTATTCAAATTACTTATGTCATCTTTGTCAACTGATCCTTTAAATGTGCAGCATAGTAGAGAGAGCTCTCAATCATCATTATAATTACATTTAAATACATTTTATTTTGGTTTGATTTGTTTACTTTCAATGCCATATTATCAGTTCCTTGAAATCTGAGTATTTCTTATTTCTCTTTCTATCCCCCATGGCATGTAGCAGAATGCTTTACTAATAGTAGACACTCAACAAATATTTAATGGATGGATGGGTGTGTAGATGGGCAGATGGATGGAAATGGAAGCAGGGGGAGACAACCCAAATTCACATGAAATTTGTCAGTGGATGGACAAGCAGTTGAAATACATGACTATGGCATGCATTTCTCTGTCTCAGAGATTGTATAGCAGCTATCTCAAACAGTAGCTTTCCTTATTTTGCAATATCATTTCTTTAATACAAATAACAATGGACACAAGTACAATTTTTGGTGACAAATTAGAAAACTATTTGACCTGACAGGCAAAGCAAAAGGATGTTTGTAACATAACACTGGAAATGATTTGTATGAGACTGCCTAGGGCTAATTGCATAGTAATGAGTAGCCCAACCATCTTTTCCTATAAGAATTCACATTGCCCAAGGGGCCTTGGAATCCACACTATTCAGTGTGACATATATTTAGAATGTATCCTTGCATATACCATGCTAATTGGAATAGGTATGGAAGCCAAGTATTCATAAAAAATATTTCTATTTGTCTCAGTTTGGGGGAACATACGTATGGCTGCATACGTGAGGATAGCTTGAGGTAGTACTCAGGTGGCCTGAGAATAAGTATACAATATGGCTTTTAAATGGTTTGCTGTCTAAAGAGGCTACTTTTTTCTCCTGATCTCTTTGTGTTCTGAATATGGCATTAATATTCATTAATCAATCTAGCATACATTTTGAATTACCCAAGTGATATGAAGAGTCTTTAATTTTCCTTAGAAGTTTGGAAAGAGCCAATTAATAGCCACAGGAATTGAGTACCTTGCTCTCCAAGAGCAATAAAGAAGGACTATAATTTGACATGTAAAATAGGGTGGTTAAAGGATATCCCATGACTTTGATTAAAACTCTTAGAACCAAATCTGTTGTTTTGGGACTTGACATGTTTGGCAGAGGAGGAGGGGCTGCCTTCTCTATAGTGTAATATTTACAAAGATTTGTATCATTTTCACATGCCGCTTCAAAATTGTCAGTCTCTATATTAAATACATCTAACATTTAACAACTTCCTCTGTGGAGCATGTGGGAAGAAATGTTATCTGCACAGTATAAGTAAGAGCTCATCCAGAGATCAGGGATCAGGATATGTGCAAATATTTCAATCTTAGATATTCCATATCTAAGATGAATTATTTCATATGTCTTTTACCTAAGAAGTTTATGTAGCTCCTTAAGAAATTATCTGGCAGTGCAAGACCTTATCATGTAAATTACCTAGCAACACTAGATTGCTCACTCTATAGCGTAATATTACAAACATATTGTGGAAGTATTAGGTAGGGTTTGGGTAGTGAGACCCTCATCAGCTTTCATGGGATCATAAGGTCATAGATTTAGGAGCAGAGGAGATCTTAGATCTCACACTCCAGGCCCCTTATGTTATAGAGGAAAGAGACCCCAAGAGCTCTTTGTATCAATTTAATTATTATATCCATTGTGTCTTTGATTCAGGGGGTGGTGGTGGTAAAACTTTGATCACTGTAACATATGAGATGATATGCTTATTGGGTCAGTTTCCCAAGTGGTTTAAATGGGCTTTTCATGGTACCTTCAGAGTTCTTCTGCAAGTCAAATAAATAGAACTTGCACAAAGGGTGAAACTTAATCAGACATATTATTTTTTTAAATTCCAATGAAATAAGCTCTGAACATTTGTCATAAATATGCAACTAGAACATTAAATTATAGAAAACTCATAGTTTATGTAGCCAACCAAACCTTTATATGCATAATAAATTCTCTTTAATTTAAAATGTATAAGAGGATAATGTTGCTGTAGATATTTCAAATTTATGAACAGACTACCATAGATTCAGAGCTGAAAGGGATGTTAGAAATTATTGAACTTGTCAATCCCTTTGTTTTATAAAGGAGGCTTAGACTAGACAAATGACTTGTCCAAGGTCACATAGGCAGTAAGTACGTATGCAACTTGAACCCCAGTCTTATTACCTGTATAACTCTTCATACTATTTACTCTATTGTGCTGATTTCCACATGTGTCACCTCCCCTTTCCCTGCTTCCACACAAATAAAATGTTCCTTCTTTGAGGGAAGGGTGCTGTCAATATTTTTATATGTTCAATGCTATTGATTTAAAAAAATACATGTTTTAGTAAAATATTTGAAAGAATTGCTCATATTATTCTATTCTTATTCAAGAAATTATTGGCTGGAAAATTGTAGTTAGATTTAAAAAATATCAAAATGGTTAAATGATTAACCAAATGTATTCTTGATCATGTGCAGTTAGGTGGCACAGTGGATGGATTGTCAGGCCTCAAGTGGGGAGGAGCTTCTCCAACTCCTGTTCTGGTATTCCCTGTCCTTAAGCTTTACCCTGGGTTCGGTCTTCTGGGCTTATCTATCTCCTCAACACAGCTAGTAAGATCCTAGTGCTGCAACAAAACTTTTACTTCAGATTCCCAAAGAACAATTATATTTTTAACTCTATCCTAAGGGGTCATCTCCAGAAGCGTGGGTATTGAGGGGGAGGGTAGTAGTAGTATAAAGAAGGAATAGATTAGTTATGTAAAGTACAAACATGAATCAGGTAAGTATAGGTAGTATTCCCAACAAATGGTCCTCTAGTATCTGTTAAATCATTTTCAGTGATGGGCAACCAAACACCACCCAAAGCTACTCATTCCACTTTTGGATAGTCTTCATTATTAGGAAGATTTCCCTGAATCAAGCCTAAATGTGCCTCTTTGTAACTTCTACCTATCATCCCTAGTCCTACCCTCTGGGGTAAAACAAAGCAAGACTAACAAATCTTCCTAAATAGTTATCATCAAATATTTGAAGGGCTGTTTGGAATTATTACATTGGTAAAGTTACAAATTGCTACCATTCTGTAATAGGGCCATCTTAGTACTGAGGTCAGCAGGAAGTCATTGATCAGAAGAAAAGGATTATGGGTAGCCAAACACTTATAACCACATAATTTTGAACTGAAAAGAAAAAAAAAAGGTGGAAAAATATTACACATCAAATGATTAGGGAATGACTTAAAAAATTACAGCATATAAATATGACACAATGTTATTGTGCCATAAGGAATGATAAATGTGAAGAACTAAAAGGAATGTAGTAAGAATTGCACAAAATGATGAACAAAGACTGCAGAAATGAAAGATTACACACTCTGACTATGAGTATATAAACAAACACAACCTTCAGTGCCAACAAAATTCAGGGCTAATCCAATGGACAATGTTGGTCTTGGTTTATTAAGATCAAAGCACACCCCCTCCATTTCTTTAGAGAAGGCAAAATAATATTGGGATGTTTATGCAATCATTTGAAATCAGTCCCTCCTTTGTGTTATTTTGTTGAACCTTTGATTGAAAGCATTTTGGTGGGAAGTATGTTTGGGTTGATCCATCAGTCAATGAATTTTTATCAAGCTATTCCATTTCAGGCACTGAATTAATCTCTGGAGATACAAAGAAAAGGAAAAGACAAATCTGCTCTCAAGGAACTCACATTCTAATGGCAGGAGCTAAGAATGTAAGCCTGAACAAATGGACATTCAATGACATCAAAAACTATTCTTCATTTGATCTTTGTATCTTCTTTGTTTAGCAAGTTAGCTTGCACACATCATAAATGCTTACTGAATGTTCAGTGCCAAAAATAAAATTCAACAGTAACAATAAGTACTTCATTTTTAACTATTCAGAATTCCATTCTACAAGAAAAGATTCATATTTATAAATAACAATTGAACTTATGAAACAATTAATTTTACTAATTCCCCTTATAGTCCATTGGGTTGTCTATAGGGACACATATAAATAAGAATATTACAGTGATGTAGGGAGAAAAACTGGAGTGATTTTGTGGTCTTAGAACCCAGCAGGGATATGTGTGCCTATGTAACACAACAAACAAAAAATTCTAATCCAGACAATTTTATAGTGAGCAAAATAGAGCTGTTGAATGTAGATAAAGGACATTGATATCAATTGAGGATGGGGGATAATTAGGAACAAAGCCAATAAAACCTCCCTACTTACTTAACTCTTTTCCTAATTAACCCAATTTTTACCTTCCCTCAACATTTTCCTTTTTTTGTCTTGATTTCTCCTAACTCTCTGATTTTCTTTTCCCTTCTTTATTTTTCATTTACTTACCAAAAATGGATAATACAGTACAGCAGAAAATGACTCTGGAGTCAGATGACATTGGGTAAATTCCACCAGTGATGCTCATTACCAATATGATCTTAGTACTTCACCTAGGTGGATAGATAGTGCCAGGCCTGGAGTCAGAAAGACTTGAGTTCAAATCTGCTTTAAATACTTATTAGCTGTGTGACCCTGGGCAAGTCACTTAACCCTATTTGCCTCAGTTTATTCATATATAAAATGAGGAAAAGAAAATGGCAAACCATTCTAGTATCTTTGCCAAGAAAACCCCAAATGGGATCATAAAGGGTCTGATAGGACTGAAATGACTGACCAACAACAAAATTGCCCTAACCTCTCAGCTTCAGTAGACTAGTTTATAAAAGGAGGCTGTTGTCTTGTATGTACTCTAAGATCCCTTTACCACTAACTAAAATCCTATGAAATAGTCATCAAATTTAGTAAGTGCCTACCATGAAAGAAGAAAAGACATGCCATTTAAAAAAAAAAAACGTACTGAGTAACTAAAAGGGAAACCTTGTCCTTTTCCCTGGCAGGGGCTTTCCAATGGCATTAACCCTTTGGATGAACAAGCAAGTGACACATAAAATCATTAAGCCTCCCATTAAGGGAAGTGCAGCATTCCTTGATTGGCAGAACTAAACCCTCACTGGTCCAGTTAAATGTTTCAGAATATTGTTAATTAGCCATATATTCTAAGTGGACCAGAAAAGCTATATAAGCTCATTTTTACACTGGATGGGAAGCACTACTGGAAATCAGTCTTAGGTCCCTAATAATGTTTTGTTTTGTTTTCTTTTACTTTGACTACTCACTTTATTTGAGCTTCAGTCTTGCAGATCTGCTGGAGGGCATTATACTCCCTGGGCTTTCTAGGAACTCAGGCTGAAAAATTTACCACCACTCCAAGGTGTTGTTTTTCCTTTGTCAGTTGGAGTATACAGGTTAAACTTTTTTTGTTGTAAATACTTTTCTTCTATTCTCCTTAGAAAACTTGGTTTTATGTTTTAAACAAGAGATCTGTATGCTTGAAATTCACTCTACCTTTAATCTTCGTTGAGAAAGAATATTTATCGGAATGTTGCTTTAAACTTGGTATAGCAATCTTGTTGGGAAATTTCAGGGAACAAGTTCCTTTATTTTTCCAAGGCCCCAAAGTAAACACTTTGAACTCTTTGGCACTCTCATAATTCTCTGAAAATGCCAGGTTCTGGCTTCCAAATTTTTTTGACCCTGAAAATGATGAGAAGCTACAGTGTATACGAATGACCTTCTTCCAGAGTCCCATTAGCTACTTATTCAGCAGGCTGACCTTCCCCCTCCGAAACTGTTAACTGTAAATCAACAATGAAAATTTCAGATCCAGGTTCAGGGTTCACTTTCATCATTTTCTCATTTTAATGGAACAAGCTGCAGCAATGTGCATGCACTAAGCTTTCTGTCAGAATGAGTACCCCTCCTAACCCATAAGTTTGAAGATTTGTTTTACCCTAAATTATTGATATTTACTCCTTGTTAAATAAAAGACATAGACATTACACTTCTAGCATTTCATATCACCTAATTCATCATTTTGAAAAACAAACTAAAATCTTATTTTTCATAATACATGAATAAATTTCTGGTTTTACTACAGAGATAGACCAAGCTCATTCTACCTTAATAGCATCATTTTTTTTTTCTAATTAGTGTGATGGTTCAGAAGCCCTTGGCCCTTAAGTGCCATTTGTGTCTTCAGAATTCAGACATAATCCCACAAATGAAAGAGAAGTTTATTTGCCCTTCAAGAAAATGGAAAGTTTGTATTGATTGCAATTTAGGTAAGGTATGAATTTTACCTTGCTCTCCATTCTTCTTTCTTTAATCAATTCAAGGCAGAACCTAGTAAATAATTACTCCCTTAAGGATTGGCTAAATCTTTCTTGTAAAAACTAAACTTCTACATGAGTAGAATTCCCTGGAAATATATGCCTGGATAGAATGTCTTTGGAAAATTAAAATATTAACTATGTAACTCCAATATATATCTGCATATATATTTTTATATATACACACATGTATATATACACATATATATACACACACACTTAGGTGTATATGTATATGACTATGTATATAATAATTTGACCGTCAGGCCTTAATGGAGCTCAATTTGGTATGCAGACTATTCAAGCATTATTACTAGAAAACTGCCTTTTATAAATTTTTATTTTAGTTCCTTAATTATTTGAAGGCATTTTAAGCATCATATTGTAAATTAATGATAATGCCACTTCTCCAATGCTAACTCTGTTACAGCTTCAATTTCATTAGATTTTTTTTAAATACACAGGCATTAAAAACAAACTAGTGAGAAGCTAGAACAAAACTGGATGAAACAAATAATACCATCATAGAGATGTACAGCCGGCCTGGAGCTCATGTCATTATATTGTTCATTCCCCTATCTTTGGGCCAAGAATCCTTCAATTCAGCAAATAGTTATTAAGCACCTTCTGGGGGCAAGGTTAAGGATTAAAAAGAAAGATGAAGAGAAGGACAATGCACACATAATAGCTATGGTATAAGAAAGAAAGAGATAAATATAAATGAGAGGTCTAAGTAAAATATGATGAGGGATTTGAAGAAGGAGAAATCACTGAAACCTGGAAGCCTGGGAGAAAATGATCAAAAAACTAGGCCTAGAAAGAAGTGGGAAGATTTCTTGAGCCAAGATGGTGGAGTAAAAAGGTAGTTGCTCTCACCCTCCCCTATCAACCTCTGAAAACCCAGAAAATATCACCCCAGAAAAAACCCTGGAACAGCTGAACCAGAAGAAAGATGGGGTGCAGCAGTACAGTAGCCCAGGTAGCTAGAGAGATTAATGGGAAAGGCCCCTCTTACTCTGGGGGGAAGGGGAACAGTACAGAATGGGGAGTCGCCCAGCCAGCTAGTGGAAAGACCCACTTTAGCACACCAGGAGGAGATTCTGGTGCCTCAGCATTCTACAGCAAATGGGTCTCCCAGTGCCTCAGCAAAAATAAGGGAAGCAGCACTACAAAGGGCCCTAGGTGGATAAGCACCCAGCAGCATTTGTGTGAAAGGAGCTGAAGAAAGCAACCTAGTTCCAGCCTTGTTGATTCCAGCCCAACACCAGCCCAATACCAGGTAAGCTGTCAGAACCCTACAGCCTCCAACTGCCAACCAGGAGGAGATCCCGAAGCCCAGGTGGTTGAGGAGGCAAAGACCAACAGCTGTACCTCCAAGTGCCTCAGTGAGGGTGGGGAAACTGGTGGAAACCAGCTCAGAAAACCACCAGGTGCATCGGCATTCTACAACAAAGGAGTCTCCCAGTGCGTCAACAGAACTAAGGGAGGCAGCACTGTAAGGGGCCCCAGGCAGATAAACACCTGGCAGCACTTATCTAAAAGGAGCTAAACAAAGCTAAAGGAAAGGAAAAGCAGGCAACCTAGATTTGCCTGAAAATCCCAGCCTTGCTGATTCCAGCCCAACACCAGATAAGCTGCCAGAACCCTACAGCCTCCAATTGCCAACATAAGAGGCCCTAGAACACAAAGCCAGTGACCAAGACTTAGGCTCCCAACACAAGAAGCTTGGGTCAGTGCCCTGTGCTCCCCAGGAGGAGAGCTCAATCTCTGTAAAGGCCAGGGAATAAAGAAACACCATGAGTAAAAAGAAATGAACCATAGACTCATATCATGAGAAGAGTGAAGATCAAGACAGACATTCTGAAGAGGACAACTCTGTCATCAAACCCACATCTGCAACATCAAAAGGGAATATGAACTGGTCTGAAGCCCAAAAAGCCTTCTTAAAAGAATTCAAGAAGGATTTTAAAAGTCAAATGAGAGAGGTAGAGGAGTCCTTTAAAAGTACAATTGGCCAATTGGAAAAAAAGTACAATGAAGAAAATGAATCCCTTAAAAAAATACAATTGACCAATTGGAGAAGAAAGTACAAAATCTAACAGAAAAAAACAATATGTTAAAAATTAGAATTGAGCAAATGGAAACTAATAACTCTATGAGAGAGCAAGAATCAATCAAATAGAAACAAAAAAATGAAAAAAGTAGATGACAACATAAAATACCCCATGGGTAAAACAGTTGACCTGGAAAATCGATCCAGGAGAGACAATTTAAAAATTATAGGCCTACCTGAAAGCCATGATGAAAAAAAGAGCCTGGACAATATCCTTCAGGAAATCATAAAGGAAAACTGCCCTGAAATCCTAGAACCTGAAGGTAAAATAACTATAGAAAGAATCCACCGCTCCCCACCTGAAAGAGATCACAAATTGAAAACGCCAGGGAATATAATAGCTAAATTCCAAAATTACCAGATTAAAGAGAAATTACTGCAAGCAGCCAGAAAAAAAAAAAAAAACAGTTTAAATATCATGGAACCACAGTCAGGATTACACAGGACCTTGTAGCCTATATGAAAAGACCTAGAGCATGGAACATGATATTCCATAAGGCAAAGGAGCTTGGAATGCAGCCAAGGATTAACTACTCAGTGAAAATGAGCAGGATTTTTTAGGGAAGGAGATGGATATTCAATGAAATAGGGGACTTCCAAATGTTCCTGATAAAAAGACCAGAGTTCAACAAAAAATGTGACCTTCAAGTACAAGATTCAAGAGAGACATAAAAAGGTAAATGGGACAAAAAGATACAATATGTTGTTCATAAGGGCAAAATGTTTACATTCCTACAAGGGAAGATGACCCTTGCAACTCTTGAGAACTGTATTGTTATTATACTATGTTAAAGGAGTATACATAAAGGGGGTAGATGTAAGTTGACTTTGATGTAATGATAAAAAAAATTAATCAAGTGGGTTAAATGGATCCAAGTAAGTGGATTAGTCTGAGCTAAGAAAACTGAGCTAGTACTGAGAAAGGAGGAGGCAGACAAGGGTAAATTACATTACAGGAAAAGACACAAAAACCTATTAGAGCAGAGGTAAAGAAGGGAGGGGGATGAGCATTGTTTGAACCTTACTCTCATCAGATTTGGCTCAAGAAGGGAATAACATAATCAGTTAGGTATAGAAATCTAACTTGCACTATAGGTAGTAGGAGGGGAAAGGGGAAAGAAAAGGGAGGGGGGATAGAGGGAGGGAAGAAGCAATAAGGATAAAGGGGAAGAAAAGAGAAAGGGATAATAGAAGGGAGGTGGGACCTAAGGAGGTGCTGGTCAAAAGCAAAATGCTAGTGAAGGGGGGGAAAGGAGAAAGGAGAAAGAAAAGCATAAACGGGGGGAAAAGGATGGAGAAAAAGACTCAGATAGTAATCATAAATGTAAATGTGAATGGGATGAACTCTCCCATAAAATGGAAGCGTATAGCAGATTGGTTTAAAAACCATAATCCTACAATATGTTGTTTACAGGAAACACATTTGAAAAAGAGTGACATACAGGTAAAGGTAAAAGGCTAGAACAAAATATATTATGCTTCAGCTGAAGTAAAAAAAGGCAGGGGTAGCAATCCTGATCTAAGACAAAGCAAAAGCAAAAGGAAATCTTATCAAAAGAGATAAGAAAGGAAACTACATCCTGCTAAAAGACACCATAGACAATGAAGTAATATCATTACTAAACATATATGCACCAAATGGTATAGCATCCAAATTCTTAGAGGCAAAGTTCAGGGAGTTACAGGAAGAAGTAGACAGCAAAACCATACTAGTGGGGGACTTCAACCTCTTCCTCTCTGAACTACATAAATCTAACCACAAAATACACAAGAAAGAAGTTAAGGAGGTGAAAAAAAAACATTAGAAAAGTTAGGTATGACAGACCTGTGGAGAAAACTGAATGGGGATAGAAAGGAATATACTTTTTTCTTGGTGGTACATGGCACATACACACAAAAATTGACCATGTACTAGGGCATAAAAACCTCACAATCCAATGCAGAAAGGCAGAAATAGTAAATGCATCCTTTTCAGATCATGATGCAATAAAAATTATATGTAATAAACGGCCATGGAAAGATAGACTGAAAAATAATTGGAAACTAAAAAATCTAATTGTAAAAAAATGATTGGGTCAAACAACAAATCATAGAAACAATCAATAATTTCATTCAAGAGAATGACAATAATGAGACAACATACCAAAACTTATGGGATGCAGCAAAAGCAGTTCTTAGGGGAAGTTTTATATCTCTAAATGCTTACATAAATAAAATAGAAAAAGAGGAGATCAATGAATTGGGCATACAACTATAAAAAACTAGAAAAAGAACAGATTAAAAATCCTCAATTAAACACCAAATTAGAAATATTGAAAACCAAAGGAAAAATTAAGAAAATTGAAATTAAGAAAACTATTGAACTAATAAATAAAACTAAGAGCTGGTTTTATGGAAAAACCAATAAAATAGATAAACCTTTGGTTACTCTAATTAAAAAAAAGAAAAAAAAAACAAATTACTAGTATCAAGAATGAAAAGGATGAAACTACCACCAAGGAAGAGGAAATTAAAACAACAATTAGGAATTATTTTGCCCAACTATATGCCAACAAATTTGACAACCTTAGTGAAATGGATACATATTTACAAAACTATAAATTGCCCAGATTAACAAAAGAGGAAGTAAAATACTTAAATAACCCCATCTCAGAAAAAGAAATTGAACAAGTCATTGATGAACTCCCTAGGAAAAAATCTCCAGGGCCAGAAGGATTTACATGTGAATTCTATCAAACATTTAAAGAACAATTAATTCCAATACTATATAAACTATTTGGTAAAATAGGTAAAGAAGGAATCTTACCAAGTTCTTTTTATGATACAAATATGGTGCTGATACCTAAACCAGGAAGAGTCAAAACACAGAAAGAAAATTATAGACCAATTTCTCTAATGAGTATAGATGCAAAAATTTTAAACAAAATATTAGCAAATAGATTACAGCAACTTATCACAACAATAATACACTATGACCAGGTAAGATTTATACCAGGAATGCAGGGCTGGTTAAATATAAGGAAAACTATCAGCATAATCCATCATATCAACACCAAAACTAACAGAAACCACATGATCATCTCAACAGATGCAGAAAAAACTTTTGACAAAATACAACACCCATTCCTATTAAAAACACTAGAGAGCATAGGTATGAATGGAGTCTTCCTTAAAACATTAAATAGCATCTATCTAAAACCTTCAGCAAGCATCATATGTAATGGGGACAAGCTAGAAGCATTTCCAGTAAGATCGGGGGTGAAACAAGGATGTCCATTATCACCACTGTTATTCAACATTGTACTGGAAATGTTAGCTTTAGCAATAAGAGAAGAAAAAGACACTGAAGGTATTAGAATAGGCAAAGAAGAAACAAAGCTATCACTCTTTGCAGATGACATGATGTTATACTTAGAGAATCCCAGAGAATCAAGTAAAAAACTACTGGAAATAATAAACAACTTCAGCAAAGTTGCAGGCTATAAAATAAACCCACATAAATCATCGGCATTTCTATATATCACCAAGAAAGCCCAACAGCAAGAGACAGAAAGAGAAATTCCATTTAAACTTACTGTAGACATTATAAAATATTTAGGAGTCTACCTCTTGAAACAAACCCAGTAACTCTATGAACACAATTACAAAATACTTTTCACGCAAATAAAATCAGATCTAAATAACTGGAAAAACATCAGTTGCTCATGGGTAGGCTGAGCTAATATAATAAAAATGACAATTCTACCTAAGCTAATTTACTTATTCAGTGCCATACCAATCAAACTATCAAAAAATTATTTTATAGAGTTAGAAAAAATAATAACAAGATTCACTTGGAAGAACAAAACGTCCAGAATATCAAGAGAACTAATGAAAAGAAATGCAGGGGAAGGTGGCCTAGCCATTCCAGATCTTAAATTGTATTATAAAGCAGCAATCATCAAAACTGCCTGGTACTGGCTAAGAAATAGAGTGGTGGATCAGTGGAATAGGTTAAGTATGCAAGACACAGTAGTCAATGACTATAGTAATCTACTATTTGATAAACCCAAAGACCCCAGATTCTGGGATAAGAATGAGTTCTCTTTGAAAAAAAAAAAACTGCTGGGAAAGCTGGAAAAGAGTATGGCAGAAACTAGGCATAGACCAAAATCTCACACCATATACCAAAATAAAGTCAAAATGGGTACATGATTTAGATACAAAGGCTGATACTATAAGCAAACTGGCAGAGCAAGGAATAGTTTACCTGTCAGATCTATGGAGAACAGAAGAATTCATGATCAAAGAGGGGATAGAGAACATTACAAAAAACAAAATAGATAATTTTGATTATATTAAATTGAAAAGTTTTTGTACAAAAAAGCCAATGCAACTAAGATTAGAAGGAAGGTAGAAAATTGGGAAAGAATTTTTACAATCAGTCTCTCTGATAAGGACCTCATTTCTAAAATATATAGAGAATTAAGCCAAATTTGTAAGAATACAAGCCATTCCCCAATTGATAAGTGGTCAAAGGGTATGAACAGATAGTTCTCAGATGAAGAAATTATAGCCATCTATAGTCATATGAAAAAATGCTCTAAATCACTATTGGTTAGAGAAATGCAAATTAAAACAACTCTCATACCTATCAGAATGGCCAACATGACAAAACAGGAAAATGATAAATATTGGAGAAGATGTGGGAAAATGGGAACACTAATGCATTGTTGGTGGAGTTGTGAAATGATCCAACCATTTTGGAGATCAATTTGGAACTATGCCCAAAGGGCTATAAAAATGTGCATACCCTTTGACCTAGCAATAGCACTTCTAGGGCTATATCCCAAAGAGATCACACAAATGGGAAAAGGACTTACATATACAAAAATATTCATAGCAGCTCTTTTTGTGGTGACAAAGAATTGGAAATTGAGAGGATGCCCATCAATTGGGGAATGGCTGAGTAAGTTGTGACATATGAATGTGATGGAATACTATTGTGCTATAAGAAATGATGAACAGGCTTACTTCAGAAAAACCTGGAAAGACTTGTATGGTCTGATGCTGAGAGAAGTGATCAGAACCAAGAGAACGTTGTACACAATAACAGCCATGTTGTGTGATGACTAATATTGATAAACTTAACCCTTCCTGGCAATATAAGGATCTGAGATATCTCCAGAGGTGTTGTGATGGAAAATGCTATCCACACCCAAAGAAAGAACTATGGAAGCTGAATTGTTATTTTTTTCTCTTCTGTTGAGTTTTGTTTCCTCTTTCTGATGGTTCCTCCTATTGGTTTTAATTTCTACTTACAACATCACTAATGTGAAAATGTTTAATATGCATGTAAATATATAGCCTATATCAGATTGTGTGCCGTCCTGGGGAGGGTGGTGGGGAGGAAGAGGGAGAAAAAATTTAAACTCAAAAGCATATGGAAGTGAATATTGATAAATTAAAATAAATTATTAAAAAAAGAAAATAAAAAGAAAAAAGAAGTGGGAAAAATAAGAAATGCAGAGATTTGTGGTATTAAAAAGTCTTTTCCAGGTATGTAGGAAAAAGGGGGAAAAGCAAGAAGAAATTGTAGGAAAGGATGAGAAATCAGGAAGGGATTCAAGAATTCATTTGAGTTTGACTATGACATAAGGTATTTGAAGGGGCAAGAAGGCTGAATTGATAAATTTCAGTCAGACTGTGGAACACCTTGAATATTAAGATTAGAAGAAGTTTGTACTTTATTCACTAGTAATTTTTTTAAAATTATTCTGGCAGTGATACAAAGGATAGATTGGAAAAAAACAGCATATATTAGAGTCAGGAGAAGCTTTTAGGGGTCTCTTAAAATAGTTTAGTACAATGAGATGAAGTCTATATTAGAGTGGTTGCAGTGGGATTTCAGCTAGAGAGATTATAACCATAGAACTCACCCTGTCACCCTACCTTCCTCATCCCCTCAATAAACAAGTGCTTCCCTATTACCTCTAGGATCATATATAAATTCCTGTTTAGCATTTAAATCTCAGCCTCAGTCTTCTTACACATTGCTCTCTTCCGTATACTCTGCAATCTAGCCACACTAGCCTCCTTACTGTTCCCCACACTCCATGACCCCATCCTTTCACACTACCTGTCCACCTTCTCAGACTGCATTCTTTCTTCACTTTCACCTCTTGACAGTTTCCATCAAACTCTGCTCAAGCAAGACCTTCTATATGAAATGTTTCCTGATCTCCCCAACCACTAAGGCACCCATTCCCCAAATTACCTTGATTTCATTTTGTATATATTCCATATGTACTTACATATTTATCTATTGTTTCCCCTATTAAAATGTAAACTCCTTGAGGGCAGGGACTGATTCGATTTTGTCTTTGTATCTCTAGGATTTAGGACAGTACCTAATACATAATAGATGCTTAATTTGTAAGACAATGCTATAGGTGCTTGTTTATTGACTGATTAGCATTGACACAGAGTAGCTATTCTTTTGAGAGTCGAAAGAATAGAGCCTGACAGTCGATTATAGGTGTGATGAGAGAGAGAGAGAGAGAGAGAGAGAGAGAGAGAGAGAGAGAGAGAGAAACTTGAACTTGACTTGGGAGTGCAGTTAAATGGGAGAATGGTCATGCCATTAACAAAAATAGGAAAATCAGGGAGTGGAAGAGATTCAATATGAAGATATAGATTTAATTTTAACCACCCTGAGTTTAAGGTGCTAGCAAGACTTGTAAGGTGAGATATCTAGCAGGCATTTGGAAATATGGGCCTGAAATTCTGTGGAAAATTACAGAATCACAGATTTAAGAGTTGTAAGAAATCCCCCAGACCAACTAGACTGTTGTTGTTCAGTCATTTCAATCATGTCTGACTCCTAGTGATTGCATTTTGGAATTTTCTTGGCAAAGATAATGGAGTAGTTTGCCATTTCCTTCTCGAACTCATTTTGCAGGTGAGGAACTGAGGCAAACAGTCAAGTGACTTGCCCAGGTTCACACAGTTAGCAAGTGTCTGAAGTTGGATTTGTACTCATGAAGATGAGTCTTCCTGATTCCAACTAGACCAACTCCCCCCCCACTCCACCCCCCTACAAAAAAGGAATCACCAAATGCCTAAAAGTTAACAAACTTATAGTGTCACCTACATAGATATGACCATAAAAATAATTGGTAAAATAACTAGTAAGAAGAGTGTAGAGATGGAAAATAATTTGGAAGAATTCATTGGAAAATACCTATATGAACAAAAAAGAAGAGATGAAACACCCAGAAAGACAGAGAGACAAAGGTATAGAATGCAAGGGAGGGAGGATTTCTTTAGAGATGATTAAGCAAGATGTGTGTGAATTACTTTACATTTTAATTCATGTCAGGATATATTTGTCTGTGTGGATACTCTCTTCCTCAGAGCAACTCACAGACTATTTCCATCTTCTCATCCTATAACAAAGGATGCCCGTATCCTTCCATAGATCCTCCACACAGTGTCTGAGACTTTTTATAATTTTGTGCATACCAATGCAACACTGGTTACCTATGGTATCCCTTTTCTTACTACATAAATATCTAACTTTCCTCCATGGCTCTAGTGAACACTTTCTGCCACCAGTGAGTGTATAGTACAATTTTATGTCTTCCTTGATGTTGATATAAACATATTGTTAAAAATGATTTTTCTTGGTAATCTGTGTCTTGGAGATTCAGAATTCTACCCTGCCAGCCTTCTTTCCAAAGTTGCTCAGAAGGACATCTCTGATAATGAGATTGCATTGAATCTTCTTAATTGGGTCAACCTTCAATCCAGGCCTGAATTGATTTTATCCTGCTCAGGTTTGTGTAGTGACAGACTCCCAAGTGTTATTTCCTTTGATGGTGGGCAATATTGGTCCCTGTGGACTGTGATCTAAAGCATGTACTCAAGACCTCATTTTAATATGAACTACCTCCTAGATATATCCATCAATCATGGTTGATTGGTACTCCTCGGGAACACCTGCTCTTCAACGAACATATAAAGCTTTACCCCAAAATCCCAAACTGAGCCAGTTCTGAACTGGCCCCTGTAGGGGGCCCCAGTTTTGGACTGAACTCCCATGCAATGTATGTCAAGCCACTTTGAGAAATTACACTATGGACCCGTGTATCCCAATTTCATTTGTCTCTTTGTTAGAGCAGACTCTGTTTTAAATTGGAGTTTGTTGGGTTTGTGGGGTTAAGGATTCACAGTATGTATGTATTCATAAACACTCTTTCTCCATATACATAATATATATAAATATAAATATAAATATATAGAGAGTATGTGTGTGTGTGATTGAATCTGTAATGGAATCTTGTCTGAGCTTAACATACCAATGGGTGACTTTAATTTTGAAAAAAAAACACAAACTGTATTTCATCAAGTCAAATACGCACATACATATGTATACAGATGTACATACACATATATAAGCATATGTTTGTCTACAGGCACATATATAAAATCATATATACATAATATATGATATATACAAACTATGTAGAATTATATATAGGAGTATACATATACTTATAAATATATACAAAATAAATATGTGTAATATTTTATGGGCCATAAAATACTATGTCATACATAAATCAAATAAAATATATAAATAAATCACCAAAGTAGAATGTAGAGAGAGAGAGAAGAAAATAGCACACAGGGCAAAAGACTGGCAAACATCATCTTGGTGACACATTGGAGGGTGAGGATGGGTGGTAACATAGCATCAGATGCTGGAATGTATTTGTCAGACAGGATAAGGACAAGGAGAAAACAGAGACACGGAATCCAATACAGGATGTCTATCCAGGTGGAAGAGATGAAAACCAATGTCAAAGGCTACATCAAATAGAATGAATACTGAGAAAAAAAAATCACCAGATTTACCTTTTAACTCATTGACAACCTTTATAAAACAGTTTCAAATGAGTAGTGGAATAGAGACACAAATTGGAAGAGATTATGAAAAGGTTGGGTGGTGAAAAAGTACAGGGAGGGAGAGTAAGCATGATGTTTCTTCGGAGCTTGACTATGTAAGGGAAAAACCATTGAAAGTGATGCCTTGAGAGTTTGGATGACTCCAGTAGAGGTTCTTTCGGAAAAGAGAAAGTCAAACATGGGGACCTCTTTGAAAGCAGTAGGAAAGGAGTCAGTAAGTAAGGAGAGATAGAAGATGGGATACAGGAGAGCAAAAAGGCAGAGCCCTGGGAGAGATGGGAGGGGATAGGGTCAAAGACAAAAGTAGAGGCTTTGGAAAAAAAGAAGTCTATTTTTGCTTAGAGACTATAGTGAAGGACCACATTAATGGTAAAATTACAGAGGAACCTGGCATATTGATCAGGGTAGAAGAGGAATCTCACAACTGATTGTCTCATTTCTCATGAAAAATAAATGAGACCCTCAGCTGAGGGCAAAGAAGTGTTGATATTGGGAGTATGAGGAGAGAATAAATCCCTTCTAGAGCTGGAATGGATTTCAGAGGCCTATGTAGTCCAACCTTCTGATCTTACATGCGAGGAAATGATCACTTTGGGTTATAGTTCTAGTAATTGTGTCCTTGTATTAACAGGTATGCAAAGGATAGTAAATTGTGAAGCATGATTCTAAATTTCTTTCCAGAATGGGGTCCAATTGAAAAATTACATCACCCACCAAAGGTTTTATTTCATGGACTCTCCATATGTAAATACTCTCTCTATAATGTCCACTAGAAACAAGCAGATGAACAGAAATTGATGGAATTGAAGCTGGATAATACTTAACCCAGAGACTTTCCTAAGATATATAGAACAATTTCATCCAATTATGATGCAATTTTGTGAACTTGAAGTTAGGATTGTTTTATTTTCTCTTTTAATATTCCAGAAATAACCTGCTGTAACAAAATGAGGTAACTTACGGAATGACCCAACATATCACCCTATAGGAAAAAAAAAGATTCACACTGAATATGCAAGTCTATTCACATGGTCTCCCAAAGCTTTAGAATCAGAGGATTTGTTTCTTCTAAATTGCCTAAGATAGTTTGTCACATTACCTCCTACAAAGGTTTTATTGGAATACCAGGGAAGAGACTTAGTCATTGGATCCTTATATGGAAACCATCTGAAGTTTTCATTATGAAAACATTCTAATGTGAATAAGGGGAAGGAAGAATGGGGACATTAGTAAGATTGTGACATTTAAAGTCTTTTAAGACACATTCATCTTATACATTTTTGGAAGATTAAATAAAACAAGACCATAATAATAGCAGTTCATATAAATAAAGTGTTTTATATACATTATCTCATGTCATCCTCAAGAAAACCCTGTGAAGTAGGTGTTATTATTAGCCCTATTTTATAAGTCAGCACACCAAGGCTCAAAGAGTTTAAATTAATTGCCTGGGCAGAGATTCTTACATAGGGTTCATGGACAGATTTCAGGGATCCCATAAATTTGGATGGGAAAAATAATTCATCATTATTTTCACTAACCTCTTAGCTAAAACTTAGCATTACTTGAAATATGAATATAGGCAATAGACCACAGTATTATTAGCAGTACCTATGACACTGTCATCAATAGAAATTAGAGATATAAACACATACCTAATAATGATAATAGCTAACATTTGTATAATACTGTGTACCAGGCACTGAGCTAAGCCCTTTACAATTATCTCTTTTGAACCTCACAACAAATCTGGTAGGTACTCAACATTACTATAGTTATTAATTTGCTGGTAGATGTACTATATCACAGGTTTTAAATGCATTAAAAACTCTATATCAGTATAATTGGATTCCTTCATAAACTTATGCATATTATTTTACTCATTTAAAAGCCTTATTCCTGGAAGGGATCCATAGACTTCACCAGACAGCCTGTGGTACAAAAAAACATTAAGAATGAATTGCCCAAGTATACACATGTAATAAATCTCAGGGATATAGAATTTGAATCAGAATTCATACCTCCAAATAAAGCATATTATCCACTGTAGGGTTGCTTCTATAACAAGTAAAAATTGAGAGGAAATAATTCCCCTTCCTTTCTTCCTTCCTTCCTTCCTTCCTTTCTTCTTTCTTTCTTCTTTCTTTCTTTTTTTCTTTCTTTCTTTCTTTCTCTTCTCCTCCTTCTTCTTCCTCCTCCTCCCTGCTTCTCCTTCCTCTTCCTCTTTCTCCTCCTCCCCTTTCACTCTCCTCTTCCTCCTTCTCTTCCTTGTCCTCTTCCATCTCCTGCTGCTCCTCTTCTTCCTGCTACATCATCATCATCATCATCATCATCATCATCATCATCATCATCATCTCCTCCTCCTCTTCCTTGCTTGTCCTTTTCTTGTTGGATAAATCACATCACATTATATTGCTTTAGTTCTCTATAAAATGAGAGGGTTAATGCATATTATCTATAAGATCCCTTCTAGTTCTAAATCTGTGGGGGTCCTATAAACTTAAATGTCAATTTTAGTCATCCGGAGAGGAAATGAAGAAAGCACCAGGCTTGGCATCAGAGAACTGGGTTCAAAACCCAGCTGGTATCCAATACTTATATAACTTTGGGCAAGTCATTGAACCTCATAGGGCCTCTATTTTCTCATTTAGAGATCGAGAAATTGAACTTGGCTGCCCTCTAAAGTGCATTTTCAGTTTTAAATATATGATCTTAGGATTCTAGCTATGGAGAAATATCAGGTTTATAGCATTTTTACAGTTTTTTATTGTTTCTTATTTTAGTTAATGCTTAAACCTGATGTTCATAAGATTCAAGTAGGGGATTTTAAAAGGGGACATAGCAGATAAAAATAAGACCTATTTTCTTGCCCTGATTGCAAAATGACTCTATAGGACACTTTCTGGAAGTGGAAAGGAGAGTGACACTGCTCACCCTATGTCTACAGCTCAAAATTCAATACTGAAAAGGTGTTAATTTGGTAAACTGAACACATATTGTGTCTCATAATGACTGTGAAAGAGAGAAAGCCAAACAAAACACAAACAAGCCCCCTGACCTCTGCTCAGAACAATTCTCATACCTATCCTTTAGAGAAACAGGCTGGCCCAAAACAGACTGAATGAGAATGTTCTCTCTCTCTCCCATTCCAGCTGGGCTCGGGGCCAAATTTTTATGGCACGTCTTTAAAAAAAAGTTTTATTTGTTAGCTTAATGATCTCTGAGCAATATTCCAAGAGCAGTGAATCTCTGGAGAAGCGTCAATCAGGCCATCCAACTCTTCTCATGACTCTAAAAGAGATCATTTCAAAGCATTTGCATTCAATGAAGAGCCAAAAGAGAGGGAAAAATGTGTATTATCCCCAGATACTATGAAGATCACTCTCTATGCTTTTAAAATATTTGTCAAAATTGAAAGAGCAGCACTATTTTTGAAAATGAGTAGTAAATAAATAATACTGAGCCTTTTAGCAAAATGTTGATAAACGAAAGTAAATTAGTGATTGGTTATTGATGGAAAGTCTAGCATAGAGATCATATGAAGAATTTGTTTCAAGTATTCCTAGAGCTTATATCATGTTCAAAATATGCTAATAGATGCTAAGCAATAACTTTCTAAGTGGGCATATGTTAAGATTGATGAAAGGTGTGGTTTATCTATATAGTTTTCCTAAGCCAGTTATTTATCAAGAAATATTAAAATAGATATATTTTCTTCTAGGTATGTTTTCTTCAGAAAACTGCAGTGGTATAACGGTTCACAGATAACATCTAGGACAATTCTTACTCCATATACAATCCAGGGTATTTAGTTTAAGAATTTGTTTCTGCTTAAGGCAGGAATTATTAACTTGTTCTTTGTCATGGACACTTTTGCCAATCTGGCAAAGCCTATGGGCAACTTTTCAGGAAAAAAAAGCTTCTAAATGCATAAAATAAAATGCACAGGATTACAAAGAAAACCAAGTATATTGAAATAGTTATCAGTATTATACACACATATGTGTAAGTATATATGCACATGGACCTGTCTCCGTTTTGTTTTCACTAGGTTCTTTTGCATATGAGTTAACATAAATACTCTAAAAAGTCTGTTCTGCCTCTTTATATGTGTATAAACACAGTCAGCCCTGGGTTTCTAATTGCCAAAGAGCATTTTCTGCTCTCACTGGAGTCAATCCCATCCCCATACCAGGTGCACTAAAATCAGTGGACAATCAGGAAGCCTGCTGTATTTCTAAGGACATCCCAAGCTCTGAAAAAGACAGTGGAGATGGAGATATAAATGAACTGGGAGCTAAAGAAGTAGCTAAGGCTAAAGGGTTTACCAACTTCTCTGAAGTCAAGAAAGCTAGGCATTGATGGCTAAGTAGCAAACAATAGCCCTAAAGATACGTAAGTATGCATATACTTGAAAGTTTAGTGTAGATGCAGAGCCCAGGGAAGACTGAACAAAACCAGGTTGCAATGGACTGTGTGATGAGCTGTCGGACATGGACAAATAAATTTATCTTTAATATTGATACCAGGGAAAGTAACCTTTTCATAAATTGCCAGTTGATAGAAGAGCAGATTGATCTTTGGAATGGTCTGCTGTAGAAAAAAAAAAGATCAATTTCAGAAGGACCATAGCGTAAATGCCCATTTGGTTCAGCTAGCCTGTAGTAGAGCCAAAACTTGAATGCAAGCTTTTCAAATCAAAGGCCAATGATCTGTCAAGTGCACCAGGCTAACTCATTCACTAATTTGATAGTGATACAGTCAAAAGTTCTGAGAAGTACCAGTGATGAAGAACAGAAATATATAGTACTTACATTTTCCCTTGACTCTTAATTAGAATCTCACCTAGTGTGATCCTACTGTGTAAGGAAGAATCTACCCACAACCCTATCCATTTTTTTTTGGCTGAAACATTTTAAGTTGTTTATTTAGTATTTTATTTTCCCCAATTACATGTAAAAACAATTTTAACATTCTTTATTTTTAAATTTGAGATTCAAATTGTCTCCCACCCTCCCTTTGCACTTCATTGAGAAGGCAAGCAATTTGATGTAGATTATATATGTACAGTCATGCAAAACATTTCTATATTAGTTATGTTGTGAACACAGATAAAAAAATAAAAATACAGAAAGTAAAATTAAAAGTATGTTTTGATCTGCATTCAGACTCCAAGAGTTCTTTCTCTGGGGATGGATAACATTTTTCATCATGAGTCTTTCAGAATTATCTTAAATCATTGTATTACTGAGAATAGCTAAGCCATTCACAGTAGATCATCATACAGTTTTGCTGTTACTGTGTACGATATTCTGCTGGTCCTGCTTACTTCAATTTACATCAGTTCATGTAAATCTTTCCAGGTTTTTCTGAGAGCATCCTGCTCATCATTTCTTATAGCATAATAGTATCCCATCATATACCACAATTTGTTACTAAAACATTTTATTAGCTTCTTTATCTTAGAAACGATTCACTTAATTGCCAATGTAAAATAAGTTTGGTTATATTTTAGAACCAAACAAATCAGTCACAGATCAATTTTTCTATTAACAGATATTTTTATTTTCTAATCTGAGCAGTTAAAACATCAATGTTTTGCCACCAACTAGTACAGGTTCTTGGACAATACAGGTTTCTGCTCCCTCATTTTTTCTTCCAACTCTAATATTATATGATCATGCAATAAAGATACCAGTGATGAGTACTGATGTGAGTAACTGCTTACATTGTAAGGTTGAGAATAAGGTTAAGACTACAACTCTGTAGCACCAGAAGTTACCAGAAGACAGGTCAAATGGAGTGGCATATCCTGTGGTATAAAATATTCACCCACTGTTGAGGTGGAAGGGAAGAAAAAATGGATATGATATCCATTATGGATCTACTACATGGCCAAGCTCTGTACTTAGTGATTTACCAATATTATTTCATTTGATCTTCACAACAACCCTGGAAAAGTAGTAGTTTGCTCTCCATGTTACACTTGAGGAAACTGAGGTAGAGTTTAAGTGACTCACCAAGGTCACACTGCTCATAATTGTCTGAGCCCTCATTTGAATTCAGGTCTTCCTGTCCCCAGACTCAGTATTCTATCTATTTCACTTTCTAGCTGGCTCTTAGTAGGTAAGAGTAGAGAGTCTGAAAGTAGGGCACATGGAATGCACCCTCTCTCTATTCCCATCACAGTCTGCCATCATGGTGTGAGGCCATGTTTGAGCTCAGGTCTTCCTGAATTTAGGTTCAGCATTCTATTCAGTACATTTTCTAGATGTCTCTTAGCATGTATAAGAGGGAATTCAAAAGGCATATATGGAATATGCCTTCTCTCCTCATCATGGACTGCCTTGCAAAAATACATTCTATTATGTCTAAGGTTTACTACCACATTTATATTTTTAATCTTTCTCCACCACTGCTGTTGCTTTTCACCTTGAGCTGGGAAGGGAATACTGTGGCAGATGGATACCAACAGGTTTGTGATTCCCTGAGGGAAAGTCCGCGCTCTGCCTTCTCCTGTACCTCTCTCTAGATGCCGGATGTTTCCTTCGCTTTTCTCTGACTGGCTATCCCTCCCTATCACTTTTGGTACTAACAACATTAACAAGGGTTCGTGACCACTATTTCCCTCATATAACAATTAATATGAGTGGTGCAGAGAAAGGACAGTCTTTGGATAAACATAGTCAACACCTAGTTTCTAGCTGCCACAGACATCTTGCTGCATTCAACTCCTTCCTCTCAAAAGAGTTAGTCTCACCACCACACCAGAGGCAGGGACAGATGAAGGAGAGCTCTCAGCAATTATCACTCTCAGTTTGTGACAGTCTTTTGGCACAACTGTATTGATAAGCTCTATAGTAATGACACTCTTTAGAGTTCTTGTAGGGAAGAACTAAGGAACTTAAACCCTTAAGTCCTCGTGGCTCCAAGGTAAAGGAGGGACTCTGAATGCCAACTCTCAATTAGGTCTCATAATAATTAATAATGAAAATAGCTACAACAACGGCTAGCATTTTTATAGCTCTTTGAGGTTCATAAAAACCTTTCCAAATTTTATCTTTCTTTATCCTCACAACTCTCAAAGTTAAGTTTATTATTATCCTCATTTTATAAAACATTTTATAGGAAACGGAGGCAGGAAATAGTTAAGTGACTTGCTCAAGGTTATGTAAGCATCTGAGGTTGTATTTAACTTCATATGTTTCTGACTCCAATCCAGAGCTTTGACTTTTAGTTGCCTTCTTTCTCCCAGAAATCTCCTCAAACCTGTCTCAAAATCCCAAGCTTTACAGTGTCAGAGTTTGCAAATTATTGACTCCTATGCACAATTAAATTGTATGCAATAAGGAATTATTGGTTCTTATCAGATTTTTTAAATATTTTTGAATTTGCAATAATAAATTTATCTTAATTCTTATATCACTCTTATCACCCCTTCAATGCATTTATTCATCCAACAATTCAACAAATATTTAAAAAAAATCTTGTTAGATGAAATAAATTACATTAAGCAGTGGGGATGCAAAGTTATATTGAATTTGAAAGTTTCCCTGGCATTTTCCATAATGTCAAGAAGTACCCTGCTGCTAAATCCATGCATTTAGTACTAATATTTTCAAAATTATATGGCCACAAATCATGGAAAACTATAATCTCAAAGGAATAAAAATTCCAGGTTACTGAAAGGGCCATGGGAAATACATCCTTGGTGTGAACACATGGCAGCATATTTTTGAGGATGATGTCCTTGGAAGAAATGGCTCCAAAGACATAAAAACATGTATCATCAGAATAAGAGGTAAGCTAGTCAAATGCCAAGAGTGTGGCATAAAAGAGGGACCTCTAAACCCTCTCTGAACCTTTATTCATCATACCATGAGATAATAGGCAGCATGATGAGATAGAGTGTTGGAATTGGAATCAAGAAGACTGGAGTTTAAATCCTGCCTCTAACACTTAGTAGTTCTTTGACCATGACCAAGTTACATAACCTGTCTCATCCTTAGTTTTCTCATCTATAAAAAGTAAAAAAAAAATACCTATAATATCTACCCCAGAGAGTTGTTTTCATTGCTGTTTTTCTTGGACCAATGATTTCATTGGTATAGGGAGCATCAAATGACAACTTCTTTCTGCAAGGGAGAGTGACACATTTTCTGATATTTACGGTTTTAGTAGAGAACAAAGGAAGGTCAGAAAAAAGCACAAATAAGCAGAATATCTTTGAATGGTATCCATTTAAATGATTGTATCCTTTAAAAAGAAAAACAAACTCTACATAATAGATAAGTGCAGTTTCATATTTAACGCTTTTTTCTATTCATATATATGTGTGTATATATGCATATATATATATTTATATATGTATATATAGTGTGAAATGCTGAATAAAATGGCCATTTCTATACACATACATGTGTATATTGAAAATTAAATTTATAAAAATATGTTTATTGTCTTAGAGAGTTGTCTGGGAGGCACCTAGAAGTTAAATAATTCATTGAAGGTCATGCAGTCCTAGTATAAGGCAGAAGTAGAAAAAGATGTTAACTTTTCCTGACTCTGAGGGCAACTCTCTATTCATTATATCAGTTGAGTTGAGAGGAAAGGCTCAAAGTGCTTTGTGATTTTGCTCTATAAATGCCACCTATTCATTTTTGTTAAAATAACTAGATGAAGGACTCCAGGACACTGAAGAGATCTTCAATGGAGATGAAAAGGTGGGGAAGTTTTACAGCATATATCCCTAAGACAGTAACCATGTCAACCAAGTCATGGCATTACTGATGCAACTGCACACTCAAACAGAGGTGACAGTTCTATTCCATAATTTAGATTGCAACTTATTCTTCTTGGTCCATACCCTTCCCTAACTAATAGCATCTAATTGGTGCATACAATTGGATGTCTTAACACATTATTTCAGGAACAGCTTGCATGGTGCTTTGTAGTTTAGAGGAAATACATATCAAATATTTATTGAGTGAAGAAATGCCTAATATGGTAATGAAACTCCTTTCACTTAAGATGATTTTGGATAAAATATTATGAAATTCATTGATGCCATCCTGGAAGGGACCTTACTAGCCCCATTTTCTTTTCAGTTTTATAGATGGGTAAGATGAATGTCAGAGAGGTGAACTACCTTGTCCAAGGTTATACAAGTGTTATAAACATCAAAAGATGGGGAAGGGATATGTACCAGAACTCTCCAAAGGGCCAATTTCCTTTCTTCTAGAATATACTACATAAGAACTGATAACCTTTGTCCTTGCTGGTACACAATGTTAGAACCCAGAGTCAATTCCAAGTAATAATGAACCATTGATGGAGAAATTCAGTGGAGTCTGCTTATAAATATGAGGAAAATTACCATGCTATACCCATTTCTACTGGGGCATTGTTATAATCATTCAATTTTCATGATTTATGAAGAAAAAAATAAGTTACTGCCTGAAGTTGTATATCTTCTTTTAGCCATGTTTAGAACTCTTTTTATTAAATGCTTATAAGACTGGGAACATCTTTAAAGATTACAGTAGTTTGCCGTCTTTTTTCATGGTTTTAAGTTTGCCTTATACTCTACTAAATAAATCAATATATATTTAAATGTGTCAGGCATTATGTGTCAGGCATTGTGCTAAGCACTGAGGATACAAAAAGAGGCAGGTGATAGGGAACCACTGGAGTTTGTTGGGTGAGGAGGTATGTGTGAGACATTATTGGGCCTGTGTTTTAGAAAAAAAACACTTTGGTGACTGACTGGATGATGGATTAGAGTGGGAGAGACTTGAAGGAAGCAAACCCATCATCAGGCTATTGCAATAGTCCAAGTGTAAGATGATGAGGGCTTGAAAACAAGTGGTGGAAGTATCAGAGGAGGAAAGGTGGTATTTTTGAGAGATGCTGCCAAGGTGAATTCAACAAGCTTTCACAATAAATTGGATACAGGCAGGATGGGAGTTAGAGATAGGAACTGGAAATTATTTCTAGGTTGTGAGCCTGAGAGAGTGAAGCATGATGTCACCTTCTACAGTAATAGGAAAGTTAGGAGGTGAGAGAGAGTTTAGGAAGAAACATAATGAGTTCTGTTTTTTAATGTTTAGTTTAAGATGTCTACTGGATATCATGTTTGAGATATCTAAAAGGTAATTGGAGATGCAGGATTGGAGGTCAGCTGCAATGTGACTGGATAGGTAGATGTGAGAATTTTAAGTATAGAGATGGTAATTAAATCCATGGGGACTGATGATATCACCAAGTGAAGTATTATGGAGGGAGAGGAGAAGGGGGACAAGAAATGGAACCTTGAGGGACACCTACAACTAGAGTATGATTTGGATGAGGATCCAGCTAGGGAGTCTGAGAAGAAATACTCATAGAAATAGGAGGAGAACCAGGAGAGAGTGGTGTCCCAAAAACCTAGAGAGAGGAGAGTATCATGAGGGAGAGGGAAATTGCCAGTTTCAAAGGTTGAAGAGGGATGAAGGAGAGTGAGGATTGAGAAAAGATCATTGGTTTTGACAACTAACAGAACATTGGTAACTTTGGGGGTAGTAGTTTTGGGAGAATGATAAGGTTGAAATCTAGATTGTAAAGGATTTACATAGAGAGTAAGAGAAGCAAAAATGGAGGCACCTTTTGTAGACAGCCTTTCTGAGGAATTTAGCTACAAAGTGCAAAAAAACCAATATTATAAGGAACTGATTGCCTTGTCATTATTCCAAAGAGCTCACCCTGTCCTTCATACTGGGGGTGGGATGTGATATTTATTTATTGGTGGAAGCATCTCAAAACATTAAAATTCTAAGTTTCCCAAGCTTATCACTAAGCTCATTTTCCACTTCATATTAATTACTTTTATCTCAAAATTTTAAAAAATGACAGTTTAGTGAGCCACTAATTTTAATATGTAGAGATGAGCTTTAACTCAATCAGTGTTATAGTTGTTGGGCTGTGTGGAATAATAATGAAGGAACTCTGCCTTAATTACTGAGATGCATCAACAATCTTATTGAAAAACACAAATTGGAAATGAATTTGATTTGGTGGAAGTGTTCTCTAAGTTTAAAAAAAAAGAAGAAAAAAAGGAAAAAGAGGGACAAAGAGAAGTCTAATCTTCTCAAAGACCTAGAATCAGTGTCTCAGGCCAAGTAATTTAGCCTCTACCTTTCATTTTGGCTATGAGGCCACTCGGGACCTGGAAGCCAGGTGAAGTGATTTACCCATGGTTAAATGGGTATTAATCCTCTGAATCAAGATTTGAACCCATTTACCTTAACTTCCCAAAATGCAATTTTCCCTTCTTTACTAATAGGGACAAAAGATATAAAAATGCCCCCATATCTATTCTAAATCATTTCAGAGTAACATCAACATTTCAAAATGAAGAATTACATCTAAAGAGATGTTTCTATTTTGGTTATGGCAATGATAATTTAGTTACCTAACACCACAATGAATGTTACCCAGCGACAGCCATAGATACATGTTTATTAAAAGGTGTATGGCTCAGATAATCATGCTCAAGGATTAGCAGTTAGCGTGATGTACACAGGGTGTTTTTCTTCCATGTGCCCTCTCATATTGAGTAAAATACAAAAATATTGGTGTTTGATTTCCTTATTTTTTTTGATGAAGTAATAGGCCCATGATCTCAGTTTACATAGAATTAGAGTTTCCAAATTGAAGTGTCTTAAGAGACCACCTAATCTGATGCCCAATGGAACAAGAATTCCTCCTTATGACTAGAGGCCTCCATTTCACTCTGATCTTATTGATAAAAAATCATAGCATAACTTCTTAATGGTCATATTAAATCACACCAAAAATTTAATTAAAAGGTAAATAAAGTTATCAATGACTAATGGAATATTTTTCTTAAAAACATATTTTCACATGTAATTCTATATACACTTATACATGAACATACATAGACATATATGTATACGTGTGTATATTTTGCATATTTGCATATACATTTAAACCTTACATATGTACATATTTATGAGTGTACATGTAGACTCACACTTATGTCTATATGAACAATCAATTTGACATTGTTAGTATTTGCCTTAATTGAGATTCCTACACTAATCTTAGCATTGAATTTTACTTTAATAGGAAGAACACAAGAAACCCCTGGCTGGTCTAGTAACCTAAGACAAAAAATTCTGACTGATTTCCTCTCTTATCTTTACCTAAAATTCATTCTTCTGCCCACCTTTCCCTGTCTCTGAAGATAGAATGGGTTCAGATCACCTGCTCAAGTCTTTAACCTACTCATCTCATTCATTTTTGAAATATTTTCAGTTTTATTAAACTTTGTTGTTTTTACATTACACATATTTATAGGACACTCCCACATCACATGGGTCTCTTGTAACAAAGAAGTAAAAATAATAATGAAGGAAGGTACCTCACATGAAAATGGATGCAACATTCCACATTTTTAGCACTGTCTCGTTTCTCTGTTTAAAAATAACAAATCAATTTTCTCTCTCTTCCAACCTCTATCCCATTGGAAAAAGAAATAAAAAAAACACAAATTCTTACAAGAAATATACATAGGGAAACAAATCTTCCCCATTCACTGTATGCATATGTATATGTACACACACACATTCAGAGGTACAAAGAATATTTTTAAATGATATGACATTTTATATTTTGGGTTTCTCTCCATTAGAAATTTCTCATGGCATATGGTGTAAGATGCTAGCTTATACCAATGCCTTGACAAAATGATGTCTAGTTTTCCCAACAGTATCTCCTGAATAGGGAATCTTTCACTAAGTCATGTATATTCTTAGATTGTTCAAATAGTGGGCTCTCGAGTATGATTATTTTTTATTCAGAATTGCCTAGGATTTTGCCCTGAAGTATATTTCTACTTTTTAAACAGTATCAAATGTTTTGAGGATGTCTGTTTTATAATGTAATTTGAGGGCTGAAAGAACTTATTCTTATACCTTTTTAATTTTTTTCTTATTTTTGAGATATCATTTTTTTCATCCAAATACATTTTCTTATTATTATCTTTAGTTCTATAAAGTAACCTCTTGGTAATTTGATCAGTAAAGCACAGAATATATAAATTGATTTATGTAGTATTGTGCATTCCTCACAAAGCTGACAGTTATTTTTCTTGGCAAAATTTTTGCTATTATCAGTCACCTATTCAATAAACATTAGTGACTTCCTGGTACTCATTGCATAAAATTTAACTCATCTCAGTTTCAATCTATATTTTCAGCTTCATTTTATGTTACTTCTTCTCTTCTCAAGAGCTTATCCAAATTGTCTTTTTCTGTGTTTCTCACATTCAGCTCTTCTTCCATCTGTTCCTTTGACCTGACTATTCCTTTTGCCTAGAAGCCAATTTCTCTTGACTGCTCTGTCATGCAATCTGTTGTTTCCTTCATGACTCAAAAAAAAGCACCACTTTCTACATGAAGTCAGCCATGAGTCCCAAATTGCTGGTATTCTACCTTACTATGTTTTATTTAATTAACTTGTATTTATTTTATTTGTTCTGCAGGGACTTGCTATGAACATGATATCTTCCTCGATAGAATATAAGATCTTGGACGGGAGCAGATATTTCATTTTTTTTATCACCAGACCCTAGCAGGGACTTACTTATTGCTTATTGATTAATTGCTACTGGTGTGATCCACCCGTGAACATCAAATATCATTTGATTATGTGCTTTGCTTAATTTTTCTGAAGATTATCCAGGAGGACTGGAACCTCCGGTGTGAGGGCTTGTCGTGCCCTATTCAGGGCTGGATGCCATCTTTGGCATCCACCTGGCACTCAACTTTCACCTGTAGCACCAAGAAGCATCAGCATGCAGAACAGTCACATCCCAGTAAAACTGTCTCAGCAGATTGGCTAAACCAGGTTGAAAGTAATCAGCAGGCCTCAAACCTGTTGGAAAGTTAGGGTGGTGTGAAGACTTCCCCTGACAGAATGGGTGGATGAGAACAATTTGTTCCAACAGCCATGAAGGCAACTAACTGTGTGGGATGTTAAGACACTTGACCAATATCAAATTAGTGGTATTTGTCAGAGGCATAGCAAAGCCAGCTCTCTATTCTGATACACTGGTTTATTAAAAACTTAGAAATAAACAAGTAAACAAAAGCACATGATCATATCAATAGGAATAAGAAATGTTTTTGACAAAATGTACTATTTTAGTGATGTAAACATTAAAATATGCCTGGAAAGGCTGTTTAATTTGATTAAAATATACTTTTAAAATGAAAAACTCATATTATGGATAATGTGAAGATAGTGGAAATTGCCCCCAAAATTGCCAATGTAAAAAAAAGATGTCTTCTCTTTCCTGTATTAGTTGATAGAATTATAGGAGTATTAGTGATAACAATACGACAGAAAAAATTAAGGTATAAACATTTGTGAAGAAAAAATTATGTATATCCTAATAATTTCAGTTGACGTAGATGATCTCAAAGGTGCCTCAGAACTCAGTATGTGACTCTTTGATTCTAGGACTTCTTTCTTGTTTTGTTTTTCTCAGGGTGGAGGCACAAGGTGGAAGAAGACTAAGTGGAATTTTGGTACCAACTAATTGACCAATCTCATTAGTGATCTGTTTACTCTCCAGGTCTTGCCATATTGTTTCCAGACTTAGTGCAGACACTAGATAGGTTTAGCTCAATTGTAACTCTGAACTCTTGAGCTCAAGTAATCTGGTCTAATCTAATTAACGTTTATTAAGTGTGCTAGGCACTGGGCTAAGCTCTGGAGATGTTGTTGTTCATCTTTCATTTTTGAAGAGGACCAGTGATATCAAGAGTGAGATGTCTTGACTTGCACATGAATTGGATTTAAGAGAGAGCTGTACAAAGTCATCATTCTCACTCTGTCCTCCAGGGTCATCAGAGTCTAGTGATAAGACAAAAATCAAGAAGACAAGTGATAGCTCAGGATGCAGTGAGTGATTCTGGCCTCTTTAAATTAAGGTCTTTCCCAGGTCTCAGTTTATGGGAGGCAACACCCATTCAATGCCTAAGTGCTGGTAAGAATTGAGATAAAAGATAGCCTAATTTGCCATCAAAAAAGTAGCAGTGTAGGAGGGGAAGACCCTCTGGAAGAGAAAACAATTGATATTACACTCACTCTGAGCCATCAATACCCAAACAATAAGCAAGCTGAGGCTTGAGCTGGAGCCTATTATTGGCCATTCCATAAAAGCCAGGTTGATTTGAGTTTTAGTCAAGTACCTCCACTTGAATTACAAAGGGCTTTTTTAAAGCCTACTTTTCCAGAAGCTCTGGAGAAATAATTAATAAAAAGAAAGACATTCCCTGCTCTCAAAGAGCTATAATATAAAGATGGAGACAATATACAAGAGAAAGCAGGTAAGCTGGAGTGGTAAGGGAATACCAGAGGGTATCTGGCACAGGGGCATCTTGTTCAGTGGAAATGAAACCAGGGAGGACAGCCCATGTAAATGGAGTGAGCTGAGAGCCCAATTTCTGTCCTATATAAAGGAAGGCATTGGAAGGAGTTTGGGACTTTACCAGCCCTCCAATCAGAGGAGAGAAGAGGCTCAGTGAGGTGTTGTCATCAATCAAAGCTTGAGTTAGAAGCATGGTGGTAAGTTTAGAAATGATGACCTTATCCTGGGAAGGGCATCGTGTTCTGTGGAACTGAAATTGGGCAGGGTAGAAGATCAAAGTGGAGTAAAATCTACCATCCCTACCCATGGCAGCAACAGTAAATTACAGACATGCACTATCCCTCCTAGATTTCCAACTTAATGCTTTTTTTGTGACATTTAATTGATGCCTTCTGTCTTAGGTTTATGATTGTGTGTTTCACCTTAAATGTGGTTGATGGTTTTCGGTTATTGTTGTTTGTTTGTTTGTTTGTTTGTTTGTTTTTGCCAAGCTACTTGTATTTTCATTCTTTCCTTTGGCCCCTAATCCCATATGTTTAATTCACATTAACCCCCTGTCTCAAGGATGATGAGATACTCATTAAATATTATGTAAACTTATAGATTTCTTAGGAAAGCTTATATTATTTAATTCTTTAAAATTTATATTTTTTAATTATTTAAAAAGAAAAACAGAAGCCTTACCTAATCCTGGCTCAAATCTTATATCTCACTATTACCAATTATTGAATACTTTTGATATATGAAATTCTATTGTTTCTCTCTAATCTCCTATACATCTATGTTTTTTTTTGGGGGGGGGGGGACTCACTCTCCTTCTAGCTAGTGAGAAGGTAGCTTCTCACTCATCTTTACAGCAATCTCTAGATCTTCCTCTCCTCTCTGTTTTCCCCATTACCCCAGCTCCGGAATCACTTTGAACTTTTTAGAGTCTGGGCACTATAGTTAATCAATTGAACAGGACAATCTTTTTACTTTGTCTCTCTTCTGTCCTTCACACATTGTCAATTATCTTCCTGAGTAGTTCCCATGATTTATTTTCTCCAAGAATATCCCTGCTTGATATTGCTAGAGAAATTCATGCTATTGTGGCAGTGCAATCTTTCTAAGATTCCTTTTTTCTAACCTCAACTGGGCCCTTGTTGACACATGAGACTCTTGTTAGTCTTCCTTGATTTTTTTCTATTGCACTCTTTATATCATTTGCACTAAACTATCTCTCTCCTTTAGGAGCTAAATACTCCCTTGTTTTGTAGCAGATTTCCTAACATGCTGCATTACTGAGAAAACAGATCTCTTTTATCTTTGCTATTGAATACATCAAAAATTATTCAACATTATCACTCATATTTTTTTTTACTTTATTCCAAATTCAGTGGAAGTCTTTCTCTTTACCAAGGTCATCATATCTAATCGAGTTCTCAGTGCCATGCACCAGGAGCTTGCTAAGTCATTCCCTCTCTTTCATGTTCATTTTCTCTCTCTCTCTCTCTCTTTTTTTTTACTTTTTTTTCATATTGTCTATAAACATGTCCAGGTCTCCTCCAAAAAAAAAAAAAACCCTTCACTTTAACTTACTATCCCTTGAGGGTTCTGTTATTTATCTCTTCAAGCTTTCATTATCATACTCTTTGAAAGACATATCTACACTTGCTGCCTTCTTGTTCTCAGTACCCAGTCACTTTTCAATCCCTTTCACACTGGCTTCTGACCTCACTATTTTGCAGAAACTTTTCTACTGGTTACCAACAGTCTCTTAATGACAAAATTAGATAGTTCTTTCTCAGTCTTCCTCTTCCTTGACCACTATATCTTTTGAAACTGTTCATCACTCATGCTCTGAATGTTTTCTCTACCCTTGGCTTCTGATATGCTTTAGTTTCCACCATTGCATCTTACTTCTTTGACCATTCCTTCCAAGTTTCTTTTACTGGATCAACATCCATTTTCTGCTTCCCTTAGTGTCAATTCCCTTAAGGACTCTGTCCTGGCACTTCTTTTATTCTTTCTCTATAGTGTCTCCCTTGGCAACTTCACCTTTTTAAGAGGAAAAGAAAAGATTAAGATATGGTTATCACATAGGAAAAGGACAAAAAATTGCAAAGATTGAGGAAAATAGAGTGAAGAGATTAAAAAAAAGATTGCCAATTGGTTAAGGATAATGCATCACTTCAAATTACTTTGATATCATTTGGACACAAGCACAGAACAAATTCTCTAATGGGACTTGGGGAGAGGGGGTGAAGAGAGAGAGGAGAAAAAGAGGAGAGAGAGAGGAGAAAAAGAGCAGAGAGAGAGAGAGAGAGAGAGAGAGAGATCAATGGCAAGGTAGAATCTATTCCTGGACACACAATGTAGGAACTATACTGCAGAATGGACATAACCTTATAGGACCTGGCCACTCCATCCAAGTGTCTTGAGGGTGGAACAGAGCCAGGCTCTGGCACAAAGTCCAGATCCTTGAAACATAAGCTAAATATATGAGAAAATATAAGAAAACTCCAAATATAATGAAGAAGCCAGAAAGGTAAATAAGAAAGTAACTCCATAATGAGTTCCATTAGAGACACAAATTAAAGAATGACTGCAAAAGTGGATGAAATAAATGAAGCTGAAAATTTTAAAAATGAAATTAGATCTCTTGAGATAAAAAATTAGTAGAAGAAAAATTGCAACAGAAGTGGGAATTGTGACCAAGAAGAGTTCTTTCTAAGAAACAGAATAGAGTGAACTAAAATCATAGATTCCATAAGACAACATGAAATACTAGGGCAAAGTGAAAAGAGCAAAAACAAATAGAATAGCATGTATGGTAACTCCTACCCTCTCCTGATGATCTTGAAAACAAGTTAATAGGAAATCATTTAAGACTCATCAGGTTCCATTGAAATAATGATTAAGTAAAAAAACCTAGAAAGATATCAAATTCCAAGGAATCAAAAAATGATGTCTTGCCAAAAAAACAAACAAAAAAGACAAATTTAATATAGAAAGCTTTAACAGTTAAAATTTTTAAAAAAGTGAATATAGAAAGAATCTATTTTCAACTCCTTGATGGGAAAAAAATATATCTTTCTCCCACAAATACCATAACCAAATTTTTGAGTTTACAATGACTCTATTGCTATTTACAAAAGATTCATTTTAAATATATTCCTCACTTATCTGTATATAAAAATCTCTGTTGAATACTATACCTGCAATTGATAATATAAAACAAATAAAATAACAAAAATCATGTGACTATATCAATAAATGCACAAAAAAAGCTTTTGACAAAAGAGAACACTCATTCCCATTAGAAATACTAGGAAGCATGGGGAGAAATGGAGTCCTTCTTAAAAAAAAAAAGATAAGTAGTATCTATATATAACCAAGAGCAAGGCTTATTTGCAATGGGGATAAAACAGAAATCTTCCCAATAAGAACAGAGATGTAGCAAGGATGTTCATTATTATCACTGTTATTAAACATTTCATTAGAAATACTAGCTCTAGCACTATGACAAGGAAAATAAATTGAACAAATAAAAATAAGCATTGAGGAAATGATGCTATCACTCTTTGCAGATGATAGTTGATATGAACAATTGTAGCAAAGTTTCAGGATACAAAATTAACTTACATCAATATCAGCATTTTTATATACTATGAACAAAGTCAAGCAGGAAGAGATATTCCATTTAAAATAACTTCTGACAATACAAAATACTTGGGGTCTACCTTCCAGGATAAACCCAGTGGTTATTTGAACACAATAACAAAACACTTTTCTGACAAATAAAGATGAATCTAAATAACTGGAGAAATATTATTTGATATTGGCTTGGCAAAACCAATATAATAAAAATTATATTTCTACTTAAATAAATGCACTTATTAAGTACTATAGCAAAGTATGAAATAATTATTATTTTAGAGGGCTAGAAAAAATGATGAAATTCATCTTAAAGAACAAAAGTTTAAGAATGTCAAAGGAGTAAATAAAAATGTACAAGAAGGATTAGCAGTACCAGATTTCAAATGATAATACAAATTAGTAATCATGAAAATAATCTTGTACTGTCTAAGAAATGGAGTGGTGGAACAGTGGAATAGATTATCTGCATAATACACAGTAGTAAATGACCATAATAATCTAGTGTTTGATAAACCCTAAGATCCAAGCTTTGGGAGCAAGAATTTACCCTTTGGTAAAATTTGCTGGGATAACTGGAAAGTAATTTGGGAGAAACTAGGCAATGACCAGCAACTCACACAATATACTAAAATCATTTAAAAATGGGTACATAATTTAGACATAAAGTATGATGTAAGTAAATTATGATAATTTAAATAAATAAGGGAAGCATGAAAAAATTTACAGGAATATATATATATATATGTGTGTGTGTGTGTATAGATATAGTTATAGATATAGATAAATAAAGGGAAGAGTTTAAGACCAAGCAAGAGATAGAGAGCATCAGAAGAAGTAAAATGAATACTTTTGATCATACAAATTTTTTTCACAAACAAAACTAAAATAGCCCAAACTAGCAGAAACCTGAGGAAAAATATTGTACAGCATGTTTCTCTGATAAAGAGTTCATTTCTCAAATGTATAAGGAATTGAGTCAAATTTAGAAAAAAAAAGATAAACGCCTTCCCCCAATTGATAAATAGTCAAAGGACATGAACAAGTACTTTTCATAAGAAGAATTCAAAGTTATCAATAGTCACATAAAAAATGCTCAAAATCACTATTGAGTAGAGAAATGAAAATTAAAATAGTTCCTTTTTTTCTTCTTTTTAAAAATTAATTTATTTTGAATTATCAACAATCACTTCCATAGGCTTTTGAATTTTAAATTTTCTCCCCTTCCCTCCCCACCTCCCTCCCCAAGATGGCATGCAATGTGCTATAGGCTCTACATATACATTCCTATTAAACATATTTTCACATTAATCATGTTGTAAGGAAGAATTAGAACCAATAGGAGGAACCACAAAAAAGAGGAAACAAAACACAACAGAAAAAAAAAGCAAATAGTATGCTTCAATCTGCATTCAAACTCCATAGTTCTTTCTTCTGTGTAGATAGCTTTTTCCATAACGAGTCCTTTGAAAATGTCTTAGATTCTTGTTTTGCTGAGAAGGGCTAAGCCTATCAAAGTTAGTCATCGTACAATATGGCTGTTACTGTGTACAATGTTCTCCTGGTTCTGCTCACTTCACTCAGCATCAGTCCGTACAAGTCTTTCCAGGTTTTTCTGAAGTCCACCTGTTCATCATTTCTTGTAGCACAATAGTATTCCATTACATTCGTATACCACAACTTGTTCAGTCATTTCCCAATTGATGGACATCCTCTCAATTTCCAATTCTTTGCTACCACAAAAAGAGCAGCTATGAATATTTTTGTACATGTGGGTCCTTTTCCCATTTGTATGATCTCTCTGGGATATAGCCCTAGAAGTGCTATTGCTGGATCAAAGGGTATGTACATTTTTGTAGCCCTTTGTACATAATTCCAAATTGCTCTCCCAAATGGTTGGATCACTTCACAACTCCACCAACAATGCATTAATGTTCCAATTTTCCCACATCTTCTCCAATATTTATCATTTTCCTGTTTTGTCACGTTGGCCATTCTGATAGGTGTGATGTGGTACCTCAGAGTTGTTTTCATTTGCTTTTCTCTAATCAATAGTGATTTAGAGCATTTTTTCATATGAATATAGATGACTTTAATTTATTCATCTGAGAACTGCCTGTTCACATCTTTTGACCATTTATCAATTAGGGAATAACTTGTATTTTTATAAATTTTACTTAGTTCTCTATATATTTTAGAAATGAGGCCCTTTTGAGAGAGACTGGTTGTAAAAATTCTGTCCCAATTTTCTACTTTCCTTCTAATCTTAGTTACATTGGTTTTGTACAAAACCTTTTCAATTTAATGTAATCAAAGTTATCCATTTTGCTTTTCATAATGTTCTCTATCTCCTGTTTGGTCATGAATTCTTCTGTTCTCCATAAATCTGATAGGTACACTATTCCTTGCTCTCCCAGTTTGCTTACAGTATCAGCCTTTATATCTAGACCATGAACCCATTTTGACTTTATTTTGATACATGGTGTGAGATTTTCATCCATGCCTAGTTTCTACCCTACTCTTTTTCAGTTTTCCAAGTAGTTTTTTTCAAAGAGAACTCATTCTTATCCCAAAATCTGGGGTCTTTGGGTTTATCAAATAGTAGATTACTATATTCATTGACTACTGTGTCTGATCCACCACTCTATTTCTTAACCAGTACCAAGCAGTTTTGATGATTGCTGCTTTACAATACAATTTAAAATCTGGAATGGCTAGGCCACCTTCCCCTGCATTTCTTTTCATTAGTTCCCTTGATATTCTGGACCTTTTGTTATTCCAAATGAATTTTGTTATTATTTTGTCTAACTCTATAAAATATTTTTGGTAGTTTGATTGATATGGCCCTGAAGAAAATTAAAATATTTCTGAGGTACAATATTACACCTGTCAGATTGTCTAACATGACAGAAAAGGAAAATGATAAATACTGGGGTGCAATTGGAAAAAGAAAATAGGTAAGCTAATGCACTTCAGGTGAAGTTGTGACTGGGTCCAACCATTATGGAGAACAATTTGTAAGTATGCTCAAAGGGCTATAAAATTGTGCATATCATTTCACTAAGCAATACCACTACTAGATCTTTATCCCAAGTGATCAAAGCAAAAGGGACAAGAGCCTATGTATACAAAAAATATTTATTGTAGTTTTTTTTGTGTGATGTCAAAGATTTAGAAATTGAAGGGATCCCCATCAATTGGGAAATGGCTGAACAAACTGTGATATATGATTGTGATGGAATACTGTTATACTATAAGAAATGATAAGCAGGATGGTTTCAGACAAAATTAGGTAGATTTATATGAACTGATGCAAAGTGGAGTGAAGAGAAACAAGAGAACATTGTATACAATAACAGTTGTATTATAATAATAATCAACTGTGAAAGACTTAGCTACTCTGTTCAAGACAATGATCCAAGACAATTCCAAAGATCCCAGCATGAAAAATGCTATCCAGCTCCAGAGAGACAACTGATGGAATTTGAGTGCAAATTGAACCTTTCTTTTTACTTTCTTAATATTTCTTTTCTTTCTTTTTTTGGAACATTGCTAATATGGATATATGTTTTGCATGTCTTCAAATGTATAATTGATTTCATGTTTCTTATCTTCTCAATGGGTGAGGGAGGATCTGGAGGGAGGGAGAGAATTTGAACTCATTTTTTTTTAAAATACATGTTTAAAATAAATTAATTAAAAAAAAACAAAAAAAATTATCTTCACAGTTGCCTGACCATAAAAGAAGTTAAGTTTGTCATATAATGTGAATAAGTGATAACCAATAAACAGTCTAATACCATACTGGCATCTACCCAATATCTAAACACTAATTACAGTGGCATCTAACTCAAGTAGAAATGAAAACCACTAATCTGTGTATCATGATGCCTGTGGGACACACATTTACTTAGATTTTAAATATAGTGTTTCATTTTTGTGTATTTTTATTTCTTTTATTAAATGTTTACCAATCGCATTATAATATGATTCAGACCTCAACTGGGAGTGCTGTAGGCCCCACATGCAATCCACAGGCCACCTATTTTACAACTAACCTAGAAAGACTTGAACAGAATATTTCTGGGAGTTACAGAAATTGTTCATTTTTTTTTGGAGAGAATCAGTGACATCATGGGTAACATATTGACTTGGACTTGAATTGGATTTAAGTAAGGCAGAATTGTACAACTTGTCAACCTCATTCTCTCTTCTTGGTGAATCATAATCCATTGGCAGACTTGAGTTAAGAGATCATTTACCACCTGTTCTACTGGAGGAAGTATCCATTTTGAAGACATCCTAGAAGTATTTAAGTAGGAGAAATTAATGTCAAGATTGTTTTGAGGAGAGATAACAAGGTTTTATGTTGTGCAAAAGTACAACATGCAGTAATCTTAATGGAAATACTCATTAAACTTGACATGCAGTAATCTTAATGGAAATACTCATTAAACTTGCATTTCCACATTTTCTCAATTTTAATCTTTTGTCATGAAATCCTTCAACTCTATATGCTATAATTAATAAATGTGTTTCACTGGAAATGAAGTGACATAAATAGCTATAAATGACATCACCATGCTGTGTTCTCATAAAGTGTATGTGATGTAATAGGGTTTCTGAATCTAAGATTTTGTTTTATACTGTAAAGGAAAAAAAAATATGGAGACATTAACATTGAAGGTTTTAAGGACTCATGCTCTTGTTATATCAATTAATCCAAATACAAACTTGAAGTTATTCAATTCCCCTAAGTATTAACATTCTATTTATCTTGTGCAGATTAACAAAAATGCCTTTACAATATATTTTAAAGTTGATTAAATAGTAAATTGAAAATCTAATACTGACCATATATTTATGAAACCTGTATATTTATCTAAAAAAACAAAACAAAACAAAACATGTTGGGTAAAATAAAAACAAAAGAATGTAATAAGGCCATAGATGAAGATCATAAAAATAAGAGCTGCAAAGAAGATTGGAGATCATCTAACCACCATCTCTATTTTGTACAAGAGGAAACAGGCTCAGTGCTATCATATGACTTGTCAAGGTCACACAGGAAGAAAGTAGCAGCATTAGAATTCAAACTTGCATTCTTTGACTTAGAATCTCATATTCTTTCCATTATTCCACGGGCACTTTTAGAGTCTAATTCACATTTTAACTTTTAAATGAGTACAATTATCTGAAGGATATTTTTTTCTCCATAAATAATTCTATGCTTCTATAGATCAGTGATATCATAGTTGTGGGCATTTTTTTTTCTACTGCAACAGGGTACAATACATTCATTCTAATATTGCTCTCTTGTGAATACTCATCCAGTTGCTTATATTATGCAATTTATGGTCCATGTACCACCAGAATTCTTTTATATAGGTTCTACTAATGCATTGCAAGAGTCTCTAATTAATTGATCAACATTTAACAAGCATTTACCACATGGTAGGCATTGTGCCAGGGACTAATTGCATCTCTTTAAATATGTCAGGAATATTAATTTAACAATGGCAAGCTAATCATTTATTTTTCTTTTCTGTTACTTCATAAACAATGCACTTGTCCAGGCAAATGAATCCTTGTTATTGTCTTTTATGTCATTTTTTCCCCAATGAAAGACATCATTATTAATATGTTATAGCTTATCTACAGTCATCATTTTTCTTTTCTTTGTCTTTTTGGTCACCCACAATTTTGAATCTTCCAAGATCATGATTTTCCACTTTTCAGAGCCATGCAGAGTCATTGGGTAATTGATGATTAAAAAAAAAAAAAAGATTCTTGGTCATTTGGAAGTAGCTTGAGACAATGAGCAGAATTGCACAGTTTTCCAAAATCAATCCAGGCTGCATTCTTGTTCCTATTTTATTCTGGGTCCAATTCATTGTCAATCTCCAGTGGCAGGACATAGCTACTCATGGACTGACTCAATTACCAGCCAATCCAGCTGTCTCATAATCTGAGCAACATGTGTTCTTCATCAATTGGTGGGGCGGAGCCAAGATGGTGGAGGGAAAGCAGTGACTTTCTTGAGCTCCCTCCCCAAACCCCCCCAAATGCCTATAAAAAATGGCTCTAAACAAATTCTAAAGCAGCAGAAACCACAAAAAAAGCAGAGTAAACCAAATTTCCAGCCCAAGACAACCTGGATGGCTCATCGGAAAGGTATATCGCACCAGGCAGGCAGAGGAATGCAGTTGGGCGTGGGCGCGCAGGCCTCAGCAACCCTTGAGCAGGCCTCAGAGGACTGAATTGTGGGCAGATGTGGCAGTTTCCAGACTTCTCAATCCACAAACACCAAAGACAACTTAGAAGGTCAGTGGGAAAAGTCTGTGACTGAGGTGAGAGGTAGAAGCTAGGTCTCAGCTGCCCCTAGGGCAGTGGCTGCCTCCTAAGCTTCTGGCCCAAAGACTGAGGGGGAATTGACTGGCTGATCAGAGGGGAATTGCAAGGATCTTTTTGCCAGGGCTGAGGCAGGAATCTCTTGCTTTGCCCATGCTTGGATCTGGGTCACAGTTCTGAGGGGTGGTCCTAGGGCAAGGAGGAGCACTGGAGGGGTGGAGTTTGTTGTGGTGGTGGAGAGGAAACACCTCACCCCTTATCATAGCACCTTGGAAGAACTGAAACTTTTCAGGTCCCTAGAATTATCTCTGAAAACAGCTGTACAAACCCCGAAGCTTGGGACAGTACATTCTCCACATTGGAAGCAGACTCTTACCTTAACAAAGAGTTTAAAACTCAAGTAATTGGTTGGGATCATGAGCAAGCAGCACCAAAAGAGTCAGACTATATTATCTTACTTTGGTGACAAAGAAGATCAAAACATACAACCAGAAGAAGAAAACAAAGTCAAAGCTCCTACATCCAAAACTTCCAAGAAAAATATGAATCAGTCCCAGGCCTTGGAAGAGCTCACAAGGGATTTTGAGAAACAAGTAAGAGAAGTAGAGGAAAAACTGGGAAGAGAAATGAGAGTGATGCAAGAAAATAATGAAAAGCATGTTAACAGCTTGCTAAAGGAGACCCAAAAATACTGAAGAAAATAACACCTTAAAAAATAGCCTAACCCAAATGGTAAAAGAGGTCCGAAAAGCCACTGAGGAGAAGAATGCCCTAAAAAGCAAAATTGGCCAAATGGAAAAGGAAGTCCAAAAGCTTACTGAAGAAAATACTTCCTTAAAAGTTAGAATAGAGCAATTGGAAGCTAGTGACTTTTTGAGAAATCAAGACACTGTAAAAGAAATTCAAAAGAATGAAAAATTAGAAAACAATGTGAAATATCTCATTGGAAAAACAACTGACCTAGAAACTAGATCCAGGAGAGAGAATTTAAAAATTATGGGACTATCTGAAAGCCATGATCTAAAAAAGAGCCTAGATATCATCTTTCAGGAAATTATCAAGGAAATTGCCCTGATACTTTAGAACCAGAGGGCAAAATAGAAATTAAAAGAATCCACCAATCCCCTCCTGAAAGAGATACCCAAAGGAAAATTCCTAGGAATATTGTAGCCAAATTCCAGAGTTCCCAGGTCAAGGAGAAAATATTACAAGTAGCCAGGAAGAAACAATTCAAGTATTGTGGAAACACAATCAGGATAACACAAGATTTAGCTGCTTCTACATTAAGGGACCACAGGGCATGGAGTGTAATATTCCAGAGGGCAAAGGAGATAGGATTACAACCAAGAATCACCTACCCAGCAAAACTGAGTATAATTCTTCAGGGGAAAAAATGGTCATTCAATGATGTAGAGGACTTTCAAGCATTCTTGATGAAAAGATCAGAGCTAAATAAAAAATTTGACTTTCCAATACAAGACTCAAGTAGAACATGACAAGGTAAACAGGAAAGAGAAATCATAAGAGACTTATTATGATTGAACTGTTTGCATTCCTGCATGGAAAGATGATATTTGTAACTCATGAGACCTTTCTCAGTATTAAGGTAGTTGGGGGGAAAAATTATATGTAAGTATATATATATATATACATATATATATATATATATATATATATATACATATAGACAGATAGACAGATAGAGGGCACAGTGTGAGTTGAAGATGAAGGGGTTATATCTGGAGAATAAAATTAAGGGGTGACAAAGGATTATACTAGGAGAAGGAGAAAGGGAGAGGTAGAATGGGGTAAATTATCTCACAAAAAAAACGGAAAAGAAAAGGCTCTTACAGTGGAGGGCAAATGGAGGAAGGTGAGAGGAAATGAGTGAATCTTATTCTCATAGGATTTGACTTAAGGAGGGAATAACATACACACTCAATTAGGTATGGAAATCTGTCTTACCTTATAGGAAAATAGGAGGGGAAGGAGACAAGAGAGTAGGGGGATGATAGAGAAGAGGGCCTATTAGGAAAGGGGGTAATCAGAAGCAAATACTTCTGAGGAGGGACAGGGTCAAAAGAAAGAATAGAATAAATGGGTGGGTGGGATAGTATTAAGGAAATAGAGTTAGTTTTTCACAGCATGTCTACTATAGAAGTGTTTTGCATAACTGCACATGTATAACCTATATTTAGTTGCTTCTCTTTTCAGTGAGGGTGGGTGGGGACGGAGGAAGGGAGAAAATTTGGAACCCAAAGTTTTAAAAACACATGTTTAAAAAAAATGTTTTCACATGCAGCTGGGAAATAAGAAATACAGGAAATGGTTTACAGAAATCTATCCTGCTCTACAGGAAAATAGAAGGGGAAGGGGATAAAAGAATGGGGGAAGAAATAGAAGGGAAGGCAAAAAAGGGCAGGGATATTCAGAATGCATGCCATCTTGGGGTGGGGGGAGGGGTGAGATGGGGTGAAAATTTGGAACTCAAAATCTTGTGGAAGTAAATGTTGAAAACTAAAAATAAATAAATTTATTAATTAAAAAAACATATATTCTTCATCCATTTGATTTTTCTTAAGTCAATTGCTAGATGCCTCTTTTTTTTTTAATTGACATGGATTTCATTGAAGAGGCCTGCCAGTGTTCTGGGGCTCAATTCAAGTGAAATAATGTCACCCATAAATAGGAACATCTAAAAAACAAAAAAAAGATAATTTCTTTAGTGAGCATTTTTTTTCTGTTTTTGCAATTTATTGATATCAGTAACTAAAAGGTCCTTCAATAAAACAACTTCTGTGGTTTAATTTATCAAAGAAACTGGCTGATTTTTAACATATTCACAGGAGATTGATGTAGATGAATCTTTCATTTTGCTCTATGCATCCAAATGTTTTATTTAATCAAGAAAGTAAAGATTTTTACTATTCCACCACTCAAAGTTAATTGTGCAGCTATAAGACGAGGGTTGGTCAAAGGAATCATCACTAAAAGTCTCCCTATCCTTTTTTTCATTCTTTTTTATCAATCATATTTTCAATGCACACATAGATTTTTGTAAAAACATTTTAGAGGTAAAAAAATAGGGATATGAATCATCAATTAGTCATTTAAAAAATTTCTAATAATACAATGATTTCCCTCCCCCCATTCTTTGAGATAACTGGAAATAATGCCCAAGTTCTTTTATCTTTTTGTTGCCACCAGCAAAAATGTTTTGTTTGAACATCTGACCCTGAAATTAGTCATCCATTCCAATTGCATTTCTGGAATGCCCTTCCTACTTTGCTGATATTGTTGTTATTTGTCCTTCATGCTGGAAGAGGACCGAAATGACATCATGATGTCAGGGTCAATGTACAGTGTATTCAGCTGTACCTGACCATGTCAACATGAACTCAGATGACTTTATTACAGGTCAGACACCAATAATGAAGGGAGATGTCTCTAAATTTGAGCTACACCAATGCTGCTTTCCTCAGAGAGCACAGTGCTTCCTTTGATACAGGTACGCTACGCTGGTATACAGTCCTATGCCAATTTCTACTATGTCTCCCAATCAGTTCAAAAGTTCTTCAGAGACACCTTGACAGTGTCCTTGTATTGATTCTGACCACCATGTGGGTACTTGACTGAGGAGTGAATTCACATAGGGTAGTTTTATCTCCATTGATTAAACGAAAAGTTCTAATTTAAAATGGTCTTTCTCCCAACATTTCTATTCTATTTTAGCTTCCTTTCTCTTTCATTTATACATGTTCTTAGATGTAGAAATTCCATCAAGGAATCGATACAGTGTTCTTTTCTCTTTTTATTTTTTTCACAGGTTTCTGAGATGATACTATTTATTCTGATCAATAATATTTTGTAAATGTGTTTTTAAACTAACATTGCTTTAGCAGTGATATTTCTTTCATTTGTTAAGTAGGTAAAATGTTCACTAGGGCAATTTTGACCTCATCTCAGTGGTGATTGATTTGTATCAATTAAACTTCAGTTCATTGTTTTTTTTTTTATTTTCAGAGTGAATTGTTTGTTTAAAAAATAGGTTTTAGCTGCTGCAATTATACATCACAACTTCTCATTTTTTTTTTCTTCTAAATGATTGTTAACTTTAACCTTTGTTCTAATGAGCTGATAATATCCCTTCCCTATATGAAGGTCAGTTTCATCTTTTGGTTCTTAGATAGGAGAGATGAGCTTTTATTGAGACCAAACCTAAAACATTTTGGCCCAGTAGAATTTGCCAGAAATTACTATTCAGTGGCATCATCTTTGAGAGGCCAGTGTCATCTTCATGCCATAATGAGAAAGCAAGTCAGAATTTTTTGGAAGATCCTCAAATTGTCATAGAAATTAAACAAGAGAAATATACATCTAATGTTACAAAATTGCTGCTTGCTTTTTGAGGTATTTTCCTTCTAAAGTCCTAATTGAACAAGAGAAATAGCCTAATGAAAAGGAAGAGGTTTATATGATCTTTGTGGAAACCCAAAGATGAAATAAAAAGATTACTGTCTGTCATTAACTTCACTGCTGTATACACAATTTAACAACTATGCAACTTTGAGGGAAGTCTGGTTAACAGCAATTTGTCTAAAAATGAAAAGTAATTAATTAGGTTTCTTTTTTATGAAAAGGGAAAATTATATGTTTCAACAAGCATTTCTTTATAACTAAATATATTTTTATAATGTCATCGACTGCAGGGAAGCAAATTATTTCATCTATTATTAATGTGACTTTGTATTCCTTTAGTAAAATAAAAATATGGAATTAGCAGCTCATTTAAGAGCATATTCATCATTTCCATAATCCTCTTTTGCCTGAATTTATCTAGCAATACAAGAAGTCTACATTTATATACAACATGTATATTGAAAAATTTAATGAAATAGACCATATTAAACTTTGATTATTAGTGAAGTTTCCAAAATTTAAGAACTAAATATTTTAGCAAGTTTTAAATGAATATATTCATTGTATTTTCATTAATAATGGTGATTTTATTGACTTATGCTTAGATTTTAGATTATCTTGGATACCAATATTGGAAGTGTATACAGTATTTGACAGATAATGGGGATGCTTTGATATAGAGTGATAAGAGCAGAGTGGTTATTTATTAAGATTACTCAGGGAGAGTGTGCAACTGGAATTTGATAGAAGTTAGATTGAAGATTGGAAGACCATTTAAAAATCTGTTAAAATAGTGTAGATGAAAAAAGATGAAAGTCCAAAGAACCTAGACAATTAAAATAATAATCTTCAAATGTACAACTTCAATATTTAAAAATATTTACTATCAGTATATTTATATGCAAACTCCTAATAAAATAAGTATTAATGCAATTATTTATACTCACATTAACACCATACTTTAACATTTACCAAACTCTTTCATTATACAATCTACCATACAATATTGCAAGTATAAGTTACTACATTTGACAGAAGGTCAGAATGTAGATCATGCTCAAAGACCTTAAAAGCACTGAAAGACATCTTTCAACTATCTACAGTAAATCTATCCAGATACCCGTTTGTGGGAGTAGAGAAAGATTCCATATTTCACTAGATTTTATTTTATCACTCAGATTCAAACAAAAAACATTGAATGGTTTCATTCTGTAAAACGAGATATTAGTTTGTTTCCTCTGGATTCATTGATCTCTCCATCTTTTATTTTCTCATGCAGAGGACAGCAACCCATATACAAAATAGAGAAGAGTGCTGAGATGGGAGAATGGATTGGAAAAATGCTCATAAAAGAGTTACGTAAAGGAGGTGCACATTATCATGGGAGGAATATAAGGAAAGAAACAGCTTTGACTAGAATGATGACAGTAAATGAAGATTGAACTAAATAGAAAAAAAACAAAATAAATGTTGAAAATGTAGAAGAACATATAAATTTGAATTAGTGTTAAATAGTATTATCTATAGAAAAGAGAAATAGCTGATACAATTTGTATGGCCTACACAAACATGCTCTTAACATTTTGTAGATTAATCTTCATGGAGGGAAATGGAAGTTAGTGAACAAAGGTTTTCAAAATATTCCCATGTAGCCTTGGTTTTGCTGCAGAAACCCATCTGTTCATCTTTCAAATTTTCCAAGATGTTTAAATTATGTATATTTCTCTATATGGTTGGATATAATTGCATCCAATGTCCAGTCACTTGTGTTTATACTTTTCCCCTCTATCTTGTAAGTTAATTGATACATTACATTGTAATTTTCCTTTGTTTTGAATGTTGGATTAATGCAGTGAATGGTAATGAGAGAAGGGAAAATCCTAACTCACCACCTCGCTATGCCTAGTTCTCTTAAAGATATAGGACCACATCAGATGCCTTTGGCTTTATATGGAAACTTTCTCAAAAAAATGCTTTCAAACTGAATGTCTGGCCCTTCTAGGAATTTCATTTTAGACTTACTTTTTAGACCCAAGATCAAGCTTCTGATAAAATGTATTATTCACAAAAAAACACTTCAGTGAGTGAGCACTATGAATACCTGAAGACCAATACATTCTGGTAGTCTTGTCCCCAAAGTACATCTGCCAAATCATCAAACTTTTTATATTCAGGATGAGCCTCTCCTACCATGGAGACTTCTTAAGCCATAGTTTTAGAAGAAAAAAGGCATTTTCCTTTGTGTATATATGTAAAGTCCAAAGGAAAGATAAGGAAGTTAGGTTAACTTTTTTCTTCTGATATTTTGCTGTGGGAATTTAGGGATCTTATGTTTCTCCTCCCCCAAAAGATGAAAACAAAAGATAATCTGAAGAAGTTTAGATACATAAAAAAAGAATCTGCAATAAAAGAGAACAGAATCTGAAAAAAATTCGACCAAATATTTTTGAAAATGTTTGCAGAGCAATTGGTCACATTAAGTCAAATCAAGTCATTAAATATTTATGAAGCATCTCTTATGTTCCAGAAACTTAGACAACTCTAAATGCTAAACACACAAAGAAAGACAAAACAAACACATAAACAAAAGCATTCTCTGCCCTTAAGGGGCTCCTGGTGTAATGGGGTAGGAAACAGCACGAAAACAATCAGGTACCCCCAAGATATACATCAGATGGATTGGAAATCATCAACAAAAGGCAAAGCACTAGCATTAATGGAGATCAGGAAATGTTTCTTGTAGGGATAAGAATTTAGCTGGATTTGAAGGACACTAGAGAAACTAGGAAATGGAAAGGAGAGAGAGAAACCAATGGAACCAATATGTGTATCGATATAGAAATACAAAATAAATACCAAGTAAATTAAATTATTTTGAGGGAAGAAAGCTAATAATTAGGGTGAATAGCAAAGTATTTGCATAGAAAGTAATATGATGAATGAATCTTGAAAGGATCAAGTGTTCTCAAAGGCTTGGATCCATGAAATGGATAGCAGGAAGGGTGTAATGAAGGGGATTATTATTGTTATTATTATTGATTAAGTTTTCTCAAGATAATCAAAATGCTTTTTTTTAAATTCACTAGAAAATTATGGTGTCCTACATTTTCCTCAGAGCACATTTAATGTGTTGACTAAGAACAAAATATTAGTTGTTCAACCTCACTCAAGCTAGTTTTCACAGTGTAGAAGATATTTTGTACTAAGGAGGTATGACAATAACCGTGACAAGTAAGTGTACAATATAGGGATCTAATCTCATTTCATCATTATAATAAAAGTAAGGAATTATATGAAGATTAGTCTTTGATTTTAATTTAAATGGATTTTTCTGGCAAATTGGATTTTGTTATGCTTCATAAGAATGTATTTCATGAAGCAAGCTGAATTGTCTACCTTTACAAATTGATATGGATCAGAGGAGAAACTTCATTTCATGCAACCTTTGAAATACCCATACAGAAATGTAAAATTTACTCTTGCAAGTCATCTGTGGTTCTAATGCATTAAGAATTATTTTTATCTAAGCAAATGAAAAAGCCCACATTTAGCCCCTGTGGGTTGTGTTACTCTGAAGCACCAAATGTTAATTTATACCTGAAATTAAACTTCTTCACATGTTTTAAAAATAATCGCCTATTTTTCTGCTAGTGCTTAAAAGTCCTATTTCATTCTTATAACACTTATAATCAATCTGATCATTCCTACAGAGCTCTTGTACAAGCCTTCACCTACTGGCATATTCAGAGTAAGATTTGGATAATTGCATTCATAAAAAAACATTACATTTTGAGCTCTAAATAATTAATCTTTCCTCCCCGTGTCAATTGCAGCTAGCACTTTAAATGCTTCTCTGTTCTCTAGAAACATTTTCCTCCCAATGGCACTTTATTAGCTCACCTATCCAGCTACTTCTTTAATCAAACTGAGAAGTAATGATCACTAATTATTCTTCAAAGTTGATTAGGATTATTAAGGTTTATATGCATGTAATCCAAAATGATAATTTTCCAAATAGAAGGAAATGGAGAATGGTACTGCTGTTATTGCATTTATCAAATAATTAATATTCAGCTTTATAATACAAGCTGATGTTACAAATAAAAATCATGAGAAAAGGATTATTGAGAATAATCTCAGCTCAGAAAATGACAGCAATGTCATATATATCCCATGATTTTGTAATTCAAGGTTCAGAACCAATCTAAAATATCATTAACTATACAAGTAAACAGGATTACCTCTAGTGAATGTGTTATAGAAAAGTCATTATTAAATACATAGGCAGAAACATAAAGCTATTATGATGTGACCTCCCACAAAGCTAGGACAAGTTTTCTGTATGCCTCACACAATTTTTCAAAACATTACCCCTTGCATTATGATCTGCTGGAATCTTTGAACCTTTTCTTTAAAACATGTGACATACATCATGCATAAACTTACATGTTATAGCAAATGGAATGTTCTGGCATTAAAAACATGCATTTTGAAAAATTTGTCCACTCCTCCTAGTCCAGGGAATCATCACATCTTACCTAAATTCTTGAAATATCCTTCTAATTGGTGTGATTACCTGAAGTCTCTACTCATCCAAATGTAGTCTTCACATACTTTTCATTGATTTCCCTAAAGCTCATCTGATGACACAGTGCTTAGAGAGCCAAGCTTGGAGTCAGGAAGCTCCAATCATACTCCATTGAAGTTCCAATCTGTACTCCAACACCTACTAGTGATATCACCCTGGACAAGTCATTTAACTTATGTCTGGTTCTTTTTCATCTGTAAAATGAAGATGATAATAACACCACCTTCCACGGTTGTTGTGAGGATCAAATGAGAGGATATTTGTAAAGTGCTTTGCAAATCTTAAAGTGTTATATAAATGGTCACTATTACTGGTTATACTTATTATTCTGTCACTTTCTTACTCAGTAAATTCCTTTTTCTGTTTATTATCTTTCTGTCTCCTCTGTCTCCTTGGGTATTTTAATTTTTTGACTTCTCAGATCTAAGATGGTGGAGTAAACAGTGGGTTGTTCTCACCCTCCCTTGTTGACCTTGAAGAACTTAGAAACCCCAGGAGGAATTCTGGAACAGTGGAGCCAACAGAGAGATGATGTGCAGCAGCCTTTTGGCTTGTGAGGCTAGGGAGATTGACAGGAGGGCTCTTTCTTGCTGTGGCTAAAGGGAACCAGTACATGATGGGAGGTGTCCCAGCAAGCCAGTGGCAAACTCCAAATCATTTGACCAGTGGGAGATCCTGAGCCCCAGGGTGGTGGAGTGGACAAGTGCCAATACCAGAACCCCTTATGTGCCTTGCCACAGCCAGGGGAACCAGCAGACACCAGCACAGAGAACCACCACTTACGCTGGTAGACAGGCATCCACCAGAAGCTGAATCTACCCATGCTCTAGCACAGCCCTGGGTGAGGAGGTGACCTCCAGTGGTTGGAACACCCTAACCTGTACCCCCCCACCCTTCATTGTAACCCTGGGGAAATGCAGAAGGACCTCACTTGGCCTTGGCACATACCAGCCACCACCACCACCACCAGCTCCAGCCCAGTACCAAGTAAGCTGCCAGGCCCCTAAAGCCTCCAGCTGCCAATATCTGAGGCCAGTAGCTAGGCCCCTAGCCCCTAGCACAAGAAATGTGGGACAGTGCCCCCTTTGCCCTAGAAGCAGAGATTAACTTTAAAAAAGGGAAACACAATGAGCAAAATACCACAAAGAAAAACAAAGACCGTAGATTCTTACTATAGGGACAGGGAAGATCTAAACACAAATTTAGAAGAGGACAGCATTGTCAATATATCCACATTTGAAACCTCAAAGGAGAATATGAACTAGTGTCAAGCCCAAAAAGCTCTTCTTGGAAGAGCTCAAGAAGGATTTGAAAAGTCAAATAAGAAAGGTAGAAGAAAGATTGAACAATTCCTTTAAACATACGGTTGACAAAATGGGGGGAAAAGTACACTGAAGAAAAGAATTCCTTAAAAAGTAGAATTGGCAAAATGGAAAAGGAGACACAAAAGCTAACTGAAGAAAACAATTTGTTAAAAATTAGAATTGGGCAAGTGGAAGCCAATGACTTTATGAGACATCAAAGATCAAACAGAATCAAAAGAACAAAAAAAATAGAAGAAAATATAAAATAACCCATTGGAAAAACAACTGACCTGGAAAATACATCCAGGAGAGATAATTTAATAATTATCAGTCTACATAAAACTATGATTGAAAAAAGAGCCCAGACAGCATCTTTGAAGAAATCATCAAGGAAAACTGCCCTGAGGGCCTAGGACCAAGGGGTAACATAGTTATTGAAAGAATCTGCCCATCACCTCCTGAAAGACATCTGAAATCAAAAACACCAAGGAATATTGTAGCTAAATTACAGAATTATCAGGTCAAAGAGAAAATATTGCAAGCATTCAGAAAGAAACAATTCAAATATCATGGAACCACAGTCAAGATTACACAGGAGCTTACAGCTTCTACATTAAAAGATTAGAAGGCTTGGAATATGATATTCCATAAAGCAAAGGAGCTTGGATTACAACTAAGGATCAACTACTCAGTAAAATTGAGCATAATCTTTCAGGTGAGGAGATGGACCTTCAATAAAATAGGTATTTTAATTTTTTAGGCCCTACCTATCTTCTTTGCTCATTTCTCCCCTCCACACTCTCTGTGGGCCATCCTGGCCTACTTGCTTGATGCTGATTGACCCCCATGCCTCAGATATTCCTGTTCCTCATTTACACAGTTCAGAATCCCTGGCTTCCTTGAAGATGCACTCCTAGTGTAGCCTTATGCTATGAGTCCTTCCCTCATTTTTCCACCTACTGGTGCCTTTATTCAGGGGTATACGGGAGCTACTTTTCACTTGTTTGTGAGAATGTGAACATTTCTTCTTGAAACACTGGCAAAACACTACATACCAGAATTTATTATTATTATGTTATTAATTGATTATTTTATTATTTATTATTATTTTCCAATGATATAGATTTAAGCAAGTGATGGAAAAAATGTTAATAAAGTATACTAAACTTAAAAGTTTGTCATAACATCCTTACTTGTATATCCTGTGCATGTATATTTTAGATAGCTTAATAAATAGATATATGATAGACAAATATGATAAATAGATATGGGATATAGAGATGATATTGATATAAATTTAGAAATTTATATAGAAATTTATATTTATATAGATTTTATATAGAAATTTGTATGGAAATAGACATGGATATGGAAAAGGGGTAGAGATATAGATGATATTGATATAGATTTATATATAGAAATAGACATGGATATGGAAAAGGGATCGAGATACAAATGATGTAGCTATAGATACAAATGATAGTGATACAAAATAGATTATGTAGATGTAGATGAGAGATACATATACAAGTTTTTCCACCATTTAAAATATAGCTCATTAAAGACAGGGATTATAATTGTTGTTGCTGTTATTTCAATTTTATTTGTTGTGCCAAAGCTTATAGTTGAAGCATGCCTATCAGTTGGGGAATGAGTGAACAAGTTGTGGCATATAATAGTAATGAAATACAATTATACTCTAAGAAATGACAAAGGAGGTGGTTTCAGAACAACCTGGGAAGCCTTATATAAATGGATTCAAAGTGAAGTGAGCAGACCTAGGAAAATATTGTACAAAGTAACATCAATATTGTAATGATAATCAACTGTGAAAGATTTAACTGCCCTGAACAATACAATGAACCAAGACAATTCCAAAGAATTTATGGTGAAAAATGTTATCTATCTCCAGAGAGAGAGAGAGAACTGATGAACTCTGAGTATAGATTGAAGTAAATTCTTTTCCATTATATTTATTTTTTAATTATTTAAAATGTTTATTAGTAGTTGTTTTAAGCTATAATAAACCTGTTTAATGTTTTATTTTTCCGAATTTGCATATCAGTGGTAAACTTTGAGAAATGGACTGGATAATCTGTTACATCTCTTTCAGATTTCAATTCTTTGACTAAACAAAAATTTCATATACAAAAGAGATATAACACATAGATGAGGGGAAAAATGATTTTAGGGATTTATTATTTGCTAAGAATTTTCCCCAAGTTTTTTAATTTTCTGATTAATGCAGAAAATGAATACATTAAACTCCCATATGTAGCAATCAGGGACACATGCTACATATATATGTGTGTGTGTGTGTGTGTGTGTGTGTGTGTGTGTTTATGTCTGTGTCTGTGTGTCTGTGTGTATGTATGTGTGTGTATATATATATATATATATATATATGTACAGACACATGATTCTCGTTATTTATGTATCCTGTATTAGCAAATTTGCCTGCTTGCTAAAATCAATACTCGGGGTAATTTTCTGGCCATCCGTGGATATGCACAGAATGGCAAAATATTAGAGTCACCCAGTATCCATGTTTGCAGCTGAGATCAAACAAGGCCATGCTCTTCCTTATTTTAAATATTATACAGTAAACAAGTACACTTTGCATTGTCTATTTAATATTATATTTTTGTGTTTTTCTTTTCTTATTTTTTTGTTTGATATTGCTGTTTAAAATGGTCCCTGAATAGAGTGCTGAAATGCATCTAATGTCTAGTTTTCCTAAATTCAAGAAGGCTGTGATATGCCTTAAGGAGAAGGTATGTTTGCTAGATAAGCTTCATTTTAAGTATTAGTTATAGTGCTGTTAGCCATGAGTTCAAAGTTAATGAATCAACAATCCAGTACATACAGAAAAACGCAGAGGGAATTTGCTGATCTGTATATGAAGCAACTCCAGAAAGTGTTGAAATAAATGTTGTCTCCAGAGACTTGCAGAAACCCAACCCTGTACTCCTCCTAGGAATAGTAGTTCAATATTTGCTAATTTAGTGTTTCTGGTGACTTTACAGAACATAACTTGTGAAAGAAGAGAACTGATGGTAGATTACATAGGTAAATAAAGAATCATTCATTCAGCATCCTATTCCATCAAATAAATATACCATATTAACCATCTTTGCAGCTTTATGTTCAATTATCATAGTTACAGAACATTCATTTTAGACGTTGTTACAAGTTCACTCACGTCCGAATCTTTATGACTCCATCTGGGGTTCTCTTGGCAAGGATGCTGATGTAATTTGCTGTTTCCTTCTCCAGCTCATTTTACAGATGAGAGAACCCTGAAGCAAACAGGGTTAAATGACTTGTCCAGGATCACATAGGTAGTATCTGAGGCTGGTTTTGAACTCAGATCTTCCTGATTACAGGACTCTTGCTCTGTCCACTGAGCCACCTAGCTGCCTGGTTTTGGATATTAGAGAGCAACTAGATCAACTCTTTTGTTTTGGAAATCAGGAGGCTGCAAGAAATTGAGTGACTTGTGCTTACTTATGACATGAGGAAGAGAGATAATGGCAGAAAGACAGAGAATTAGGAAAACAAATACCTGAGTGATAAAAAAAAATTTCCAAGGGGTATCAAGAAAGGCTTTTTTGAATGTTTATATGGGAATATGTAGTGTATCTTTAGAAATAAGACTACCATAGGGGTGGAAGTTAGATAGTTGAAATTTCCTTCTAGCTCTCCATTTAAAGAGAGTAACCAAAAGAGCCTTCTCTTCATTCCCTATTCTGCTGCACTCCTCTGAACTTCTGGTATTCTACCCCCCCTTTTCAACTTCTTATGTATTGTCTCCCCTATTAGATTGTGAGCTCCTTGAGAGAAGCAACTGTATGTTGCTTTTCTTGTATTGACAGAGCTTAGCAAGTTGTCTTGCACATAATATATATTTAATACATATTTATCTATTGACTAATTGTGGTATCTAAATTGGTATAATTTCTCCATTCTGATTCACATATTATTTATAGAGCATATGATGATGTGATGGGTCAAGGGGATCATATTGTTTTTACCTCCACTCAGATCAGAGTAAATGAGATCAGAGAAAAACTTCCAGGCAGGTTTTTTTTTATTTTCATAAAATTTAATTTTCATAAAATTCGGTGCAGTTCTAAGACATCTCTGTGATAGCCCTCTCCATTCTTTTGTATCAACATTGTGCTATTAAGTATTTTTAAATTCCCATAGCCCAAAATCATCCTATTATTCCACTCTCATCCCTTAACTTTAATTCATTTACTGATCATTATTAATATAACTAGTTAAAATGATGGACACATTTTTCATTGAAAGTGTGTCTTTACATATGGAGATGAAATTCCAAAAATATGTCATCTGTGTATTGCCATGTTAGGGTTTTATTGCTTTAACATGACTTTATAAATGTTCAGAAAGAGGTGGAGGAATGCCAATGTATTCTGAGACCACACGGAAATGTGTTTATGGTCAACAAAAATATTTTGAGCCCTGTTGCTTAGCAACCTGCATGGGAGTAATATATATATATAATATATATGTATATATATATATATATATATATATATGTGTGTATATATATATGCAACAGTGCTCACAGAATAAAAAAAGGGCTCATGAAATACTCATATAACAGGTGGCTTTATTTCTTTTGAAGAAATGCACTAGCAAGACCAACTTAGTAGACTAATTAAGGGTATAACTACATTCTTTATCTATCTTCACAGGAAAAGTTTTAAAGCTAGAAAAACTAAATAATTTGAATAGCAAATCTTCATGTGCAAATAGGCATGCCATTATACCTTAGGGAAAAAGAAACTGAAGTCATCATTACACCTGAGGTACCATTCATCCCTGTTATTCTGACTCTGTTTCAAAGCAGACACTGATATCTCATTGTAAAATATCTCTTTAACTAATTCCATATGGGACAACAACATGAGAGGAAAAGACAATCACAGGTGGCTACACACATAAAGTGATGGGTCTTGGATGTGTTCCAATTCTTACTCGTAGCATATAGAGTACTCAGAGAAGTTGTGAATTCTGATTTTTGTCTATGAGGTTCAGTAGCTTTGTTAATCTGATCTTTTTCATTATTTACTTTCTCTTTTTAAAATCCCAAGAGTAAACCCACAGAACACGTGACTCAAGCAATATTATTTCTTCAGCATCTCAGGTAGATTCTTTAAGACTAAAATAAGAAGTGCCTGACATATAACATTGAAATATACATGGATCAGGGTTCCCTTTATTTTATTTTTTTTATTTAAAGTTCTCCAAGATTGAACTGATAGTCATTTATCCCAATCCCTTAGGGCCAAGTACATACAAAAAGAATCTATGATTTCAACAGTGTAAGAAAATGCCAGTATGGAACTCATGACTGCATGTGGATTGCAGTCCATCTTTGATTTCCTAGGTTAGTCTTAGGGAGTTGCCTGAATTACAAATGGGTTAATGATAATAAGTACTATTAATATAGTACTTTAAAGTTTTCAAAGCACTTCCTGTATATCATCTCATTTGATCTTCACAACAACACTGTGATATAGATACTATTATCCCCATTTTACAAGTGAGGAACCTGAGACTCAGGGAGATTATGTGATTTGCCAAGGATAACCCAACTAGTTAATGCATGAGCAGGGGAATCAAAACTCAGTTCTTCCTATTTCTCAGTTTAATGAACTATCCTGTATGCCAAACTGCCACCCATTAGATGACTTGCTTAAAGTTATGCAACTGGTGTTAAAAATGGGATGAGAACCTGCATTATTGTTCTCAATCTAGCTTTCTACCCTTTTATCATACTATTTTGCATGTAGTAAAACACCTACTAATTGTTAAAGGTTGACTGAATGGATGGTAATCAGAAAATTGGTAGATCATTATTCAATTGCTAATTTGGAACTATGCACAAAAGACTATAAAACTGCATACTCTTTGACCCAGCATTACCACTACTAGGTTTGTATCCCAAAGAGATCAAAGAAAGAGGAAAAGGAACTCCATGTACAAAACTATTTATAGCAGCTCTTTTTTTTGTGGTGGCAAAGAATTAGAAATTGAGGGGATGTCCATTAGTTGGGGAATGGCTGAACAAGTTGTGGTATGTGATTATGGTGGAATACGATTGTGCTGTAAGAAATGAAGAGCAGGATGGTTCTGAAAACAAAACAAAACAAAACAAAACTTGGGAAGACTTATATAAACTGATGCAAAGTGAAGTGAGTAGAACCAGGAGAACATTGTATCCAGTAACAGCAATATTGTATGATGATCAACTGTGAATGACAGCTATTCTCAGCAATATAATGATCCACTATCATTCTCAAGGTCTTATGATTAAAAACACTATTCACCTCTAAGGAAGAACTGATGGCATCTGAAAGCTGATAGAAGCATACTCTTTTTTTTACTTTATTTTTTGTCTGTGTTTTCTTTTACCACATATCTAATAAGTAAATATATTTTGCATAACTGCGCATGTATACTCCTTTTATTAAAGTGCTTGCTTTCTCAATGGGTATGGAAGGGTTTGGAGGGAGGAAGAGAATTTGGAACCTAAAATTTAAAAAAAATGAATGTTAATTTTTTAAATTGCTATTTAGTTGCTAATCAATAACAAATTTATTGATTTAAGTTTCAGTGAAAGTCAACAAATTAAGAAATGTTCATTTGTTCTTTTCTTACCATTATACATCATGGTATTATGGAAAGAGCATTGAATCTAGAGTCAAAAGACTTGCATTCAAATTCTACCTGTGTGACTTTGACCAGATTACTTAACTTCCCTGGGCCTCAGTTTCTTAAACTGTAAAACACAAGACTCAGAGGAAATGGACTCTGAGGTCCATTCTATCTCTAAATCCCAACACTGAGGTGTTTTGTCATTTACAAGAGAAGTATAATATAATAGCTGGCATTTGCATAGCACTTTAGAACTAATTAACTACTTTAAATACATTCTCATCTGAGCCTCACAAAAACATGTGAGGTATATAGATATGGGTATTATTCTCACTAGGTGAATTGCTCATAGCCACACAAATAGACCTCTGCCATAAATATATTTGGGAACTTTGTTGGGGGTGTAAAATTATATATGTAAAACATTTAAAGAACAACTCAGAATATAATTAAGCCCAAGATAACAAGATTATCTGTCAGGTTACTCATTGCACAGAATTTCTTAATGGAATTTTGACTTTAAATCATGAATCTACTCACCCCTCCCTTCTGGCTAACCTCTATTCATCTTTTATTGTGTTAGCTGTTAGCACTCATTTTAATCATCTAAGTATCAAGACAGACTCTTCCAACAAACAGCAAACAATATATCTCCAGTGCTCTACCTGCTTCTTCACTAGGGTAAGTCAAATAAAGGTGTTCAAAGATACAGGAGTATGACAGAGTTCTTCCAGAGAAAATAGTAAGACAACTTTTACTTGTAAAGGGTGACTATTGCCAACCACAAAAACTATTATCATATCCTTTTCTTCCCAGAGTAGGGACCTGAGATGAACTGTTAAAGTAGGGAGCTCTGGAGAAGGTTGACAGCTATGGAGGCATAACACTATATTCACACAGCTATCCAGCATTTTTAATTATTCCCAGGGATATTTATGGAGTTGCAATTCAGCTTTTAGAGGCTAGTGTTTGAGTATGGTTTAGTGGTTTATGTTCCTTTAGCCTTGGATATGTGAGAAATGGAGTATGAGGGAGATTACAGGTGCATAGAGGGTATAAAATACTAGAGTTAATTTTAAGAAACAGTGTCTAAATGTAAACTCTAAGAGTTAATTTTGTGTTCAATGTGAGCAGGAAGGGAAATCGAGTAGAGGCTCCTCAGGGCTAGTTATGTATTGAACTCTAGCATTGGATGATGGTGAGTTATACACCTGCCTTTAAGCTGACTACAAAGAAGGTAGGCCTTGCAATCTGATGTCCATCTCATAGCAAAATAGCAGTTATATTTGGAATAATGAAGAAAGAATTCCATCATATGCAAATATTTGACCTCTGTCTTTCTGCGCTCCCAGTCCATTTTCACTGAAAAAAAAGAACAATCAGGGAAAGCTATCAAACCCAGTCTTGATGTGAGTTGGTCATTCATACACACACACACACACACACAGATACAGATACACACACACACACATAGGTACTACTTTTAAGGGGAAGTACCTTCCTTCCCAGAGGGGAAAATTTATTCAAAAATATGTAGTCAGTTTAATTTAGATGAATTTTAACTTAATTTACTACCTTGGATTACTAAACCACAAATTCATCTGTTTGAATCAAGAGGGAATCTTGCCCAAAAGTAAAATATAACTATATCTTTTTAACTGTCACTTGAATTATATATGTTGGAGCCAAATTTCAGTAGGATTGTTAATTTATCACAATTAGTGCTCATTAGTGTCTCTAAGGTCAGACTCATGCAAGTAAGAATGTTCTCCCATTCCCAGGTGAATGACATATACCAATAACCTTTTCCAATAGCATTCATCTGATTCCACTACCTGAAAATTACTGTCAAAGAAACCTAAAACTATCACTAGAAGGGTTCCTAAAATATCTACAATCCAACAGATATTCATTCCTGAAGGTAGATGTGAAAATTGGCATATTCCTATAGCATTTACATGGTGGCTATTTGTTATGGTGGGTGATCATTTCATCTAACAAAACTAACAAGTTGGAAGGATTGTCTTCACATACCTAAGCTGATGATCAGAAAGAAGAGGCAGTGAACAAAAGTTAACATGCCATGAGGAGCATAAAGGAGAGAAGATGCTGTCTGATTTGGTTGTGAATTGGCAAGGAAGTATGCAAGTCCAAACATGGAAGGATTATTCATTGGCAATGTGTGAATAAGAGTGCAGTTACTCATTAAGCCTTTATTAAGTGCCTACTCTGTGCCAGGCACCAAACTAAACTGCATAGAGTGCGGAAACAAAACCATATAAGTAGATTCCACTGAACCATACAAGGTTCATGACAATCTGGCCTTTGCCTGCTTCTATATCTTCTGCCTCTAATCAAACTGGCTTACTTATTATTCCCATGGACCCTTCATAAATGCTTCCAATAGTAAGTATTTGATACATTAATTTTATTTTCAGGCATCCACAGTGGTCCCTATTCCTAGAATGCTTTCCTTCCCCTTTCACATTCAGTTATTAGATTCCTCCATGCTTCCCCTCACTGGTCTCAGCTCCCTTATGAAGCCTTCCAGAGGCTTCATATGATCCAGAGCATCATAGCATAATAGATTTCAAACTGGAAGGGAATTCAGAGGTCATCTGTTCCAAACTCCTCAATTTTGATAGTGGAGAAGACTGAATAAAATTAAAGATTAGGTGACTTTCTCAAAGATCACACAGATCTAAGTATTAGAGTTGGGATTCAAATCCATATCTACCAGATGCCAAATCTTGTTCTCTATTGTACCACTGATGCCATCATGCCCCAATTCAATGGTATGTCTCTACTCAGTTTTCCTACAACATTTATTGTTCATATCCTTCACTAAACATTTATCATTCATTTACACATTTATACTACTCTCTCTCTCTTTTAGATACAAGTAATATGCCCCCAAATAGAAAATTTAGGGAGGGCCTTATGCATTATTGCAGCACACGTCTCTATACAACATGCTATGATGAAGAATTTTCAAAGATTAAAACATTTTTAAAGTAAGTTATTTATTATCCTCATCATTAACAGATATTTAAACAATAAAACTGCAAAATTATTTTCTAAAACATAATCAAATTTATCGTTTTTTTTCCTTTTCCTTTTAAAGAACAAAAAAACCAAAAACTGAATTTGGGCAAAAAAGGGAAAATGAGTAGAAGATAGGGGAAAGGGTATTCAGAATGCATGCCATCTTGGGGTGGGGGAAGGGACAAGATGGGGAGAAAATTTGGAACTCAAAATCTTGTGAATGTTGAAATGAATGTTGAAAACTAAAACTTAAATAAATAAGAAATAAATAAGAAAAAATAAATCATACTACAAAAAACAAAAAAAATTAAAAAATAAAAGAAATTTAATATTTTTTTAAAATGAGTAAAAGAAGGAAAAAGAAGAGTGAATAGAAACAAAATGAGCTTTCAAAATCTTCTCCTTGTACATTGATACTGCTTTTCTTTCACTTTTTTTCTTCTAATTGCTACATAATGATTTCCATATTTTATTGTAACTTTCTTCCTAGCAGCCATTTACAAGAATCTTGTTCAGGTATCAGCAGCACTCATAGCTCTACAACTTTGAGCTTTTTCATTGTCTGATTTTTGAATTAATAATTAATATTTTAAAAACACCTTTGGAATGTTGTCACCTCAAAATAAGTATATATGTTTACTCACTAGCTTTCCTAGGTTAATCTTACATACTATAAAGATAAAGGATAATTCATTAAATGAACTTGAAAATGTCATTTTTAACAATTTCTGACCATATGCCTGATTATTTATGTGCTGTCTTCCCCATTTGAATGTAAGCCCCTGGAAAGCAGGGAATGTGTGTGTGTGTGTGTGTGTGTGTGTGTGTGTATGTGAGTATGTGTGTGTGTGCGTGCGCATGTGTGCATGCACATATGAGTGTGTGTGTTTGTTGTTGTGTCCCGATTGCTTAGCCCACTGCCTGGCACAAAGTAATACTTGATAAATGCTTATTTATGACATTTGCATAAGAGACTTTGTTGGAGGGCAGACTTTCAGGAAGTCTTTTTTTTTTTTTAAGGCAATTGGGGTTAAGTGACTTGCCCAGGGTCACAGAGTTAGTAAGGTGTCAAGTGTTTGGTCTGAGGCCAGATTTGAACTCAGGTTCCCCTGACCTCAGGGCCAGTGCTCTATCCACTATGCCCCCTAACTGCCCCAAGGCAGTCTTTTGATTGACCTGATCATTTATCATTCAATATTGTGTGTATGTATGTATGTGTATATTATATATATATATATGTTTATGAAGAGAGAGAGAAAGAGATAACAATAATAAAGATAATGAGATCTTGTGATCTATTTTTGCTATCATACAAATATCACAATTTCTCAGAATTTGAGTTTCAAGGGAGTTTGGAAACCAAGTTCAATCCATATCCCCAAAGGAATCTCTAATACAGTATACCTGATCAGTGGCTATTCAGCTTTTTGTTTGAAGGTCTCTGGTGAAAGGGAACTAAGTCTCCAAGCAACGTATGTCATTTCTAGATAGCTATTTGCTATTTCCTGAGAACTGTTCTCCACCGTCCCCCCTACCCTCAGCCCCTGACTTTAAGACTGACTTTGTCTTTTGAAACTTCTACACACTGTGCCTACTTCTGGCCTCTGAGGCAATGTGATCCTGGGAAATGCATTAATAATGGCTCTCTGAAGGAAAAGAAACTTTAGGCAGGACACAAATTTGTTTAATCTACATTATTAAGATTTTCTATATCACCTTTAATCTAGGCAATCAGCAAAGTAATTAATCAAACCCTAATTTGTAGCTTTTGCTGATTTCCAAGGTATAAACGATCACACTGAACATTGAACAGAAAGACAACTGGACCTGGCTAGAGAACATTTATGCTCTGAGGCCAAATAGAATAAATCCAATGACTGTTCCCCATGAATAGGGGACAGCCTTTCAAATCTGCAAGGGTTACTCTCATATGCCTTTTGAATATGTTTTTTCCTCCTAGTTAAACTTCCTAATTATTTCAACCAGTCCTCACATGTCATGGATTCCAAGATCTTCACCATTTCTGGTTACCCTCATCTCAAAGGAATCTAGATTATCAGTGCCCTCCCTAAAATCTAGTGAGGAGAATGTGGGGCTGGTGATTTTGCATAGGCCTCCCTCACTTAGATCCAATGCATTTGCAAGTCATGGCATCACCTTTCCAATGTCATGGTCTTCTTTGAGAAGGAAGGACAAACAACCACAACAACAACAATAATAACAACAACCAGAACTGAAAACAACATTACAGTTTCAGTCAAATGAAGAAGAGTTCAGAAGTTCTATAGCTTCCTTGTTCTTCAAAGTTGTGCAGCTCACCCTGGAAGCTAAGATCAAATTAACTTTTTACATGCTACATCACACTGTTGACATACATGAGTCCTCCAAAGGGCTAAGCCCTTTGTTAGAAAAAAAAGTCTCATATCTCCCCTATCTTATATTTACAAAGTTAAGATTTTTAACCCAATTAATATTTTATTTTGGTTTCAATATTCATTTTTATAAGATTTTGAGTTCAATTTTTTTCTCTCTCCTCCCCCAGATGGCAAGCAATTTGATATGGATTATACCTGTGCCACATTAGTCACATTGTAAAAGAAGAAACAGAACAAAAGGGAAAAGCCAAAAAAATAAAAACAAAACAAAACAAAAAAATGGGCTTTGATCTACATTCAGACTCCACAGTTTTTCCTCTATATGTGTATAGCATTTTCCATTGTGAGTCTTTTGGAATTGTCTTAGAAGATTGTATTGCTGAGAAGGGTTAAGTCAATCATAGTTGATCATCACACAATGTTACTGTTACTGTGTACAGTGTTCTCCTGGTTCTGCTCTCTATGCTCAGTATCAGTTCATGTAAGTTTTTCCAAGTTTTTTCTGAAATTCACGTGCTCATCATTTCTTTTAGCACAATAGGATTCCGTTACATTCATATACCACATATTAGCCAATCTGATAGGTGTGAGGTGGTACCTCAGGGTTATCTTAATTTGCATTCCTCTAATCAATAATTACAACATTTTTTCATATGTCTATACATAGCTTTAATTTCTTCTTCTGAAAACTGTTTGTACATATCCTTTGACCATTTATCAATCAGCGAATAATGTATTGACTCAGTTCTCTATGTATTTGAAAAATGAAGCTTTTCAGAAACACTGGCTATAAAAATTGTTTCCCATCTGTTTGCTTTCCTTCTAATCTTGGTTGTGTTTGTTTAGTTTGGGCAAAATCTTTTTAATTTAATGTAATCATAATTATCCATTTTTAATTTCATCATGTTCTCTATCTCTTGTTTAGTTGTTTGCTCATAAATTCTTCTCTTCTCCACGGATCTTACAGGTAAACTATTCCTTGCACTTCTAATTTGCTTGCAGTATCATCATGTCTAAATCATGTACTTATTTTAATCTTATCTTAGTATATATAGGGTGTGAGATGTTTTTCTATGCCTAGTTTCTGCTATACTATTTTCCAGTTTCCCCAGCAGTCTTTGTCAAATAGTGAGTTCATATCCCAGAAGCTGAAGTCTTTGAGTTTATCAAACAGTAGATTACTATAGTCATTTACTACTGTGTCTTATGTACCTAACCTATGTCACTGTTTCATCATTCTATTTCTTAACCAGTGACAAATAGTTTTGATGATTGATGATGTAGTTTTAGATCTGGTATTGCTAGGCTACCTTCTTTTGCATTTTTCCCATTAATTCCCTTTATATTCTTGACCTTTTGTTCTTCAAGATGAATTTTGTTATTATTTTTCTAGCTCTGTAAAATAATATTTTTGTAGTTTGATTGGTATGGCACTGTATAAGTAAGTTAATTTAGATAGAATTGCTGTTTTTATTATGTTAGCTCAACCTGCCCATGAACAATTGATATTTTTCCAATTATTTGGATTTTACTTTATTTGTAAGAAAAGTGTTTTGTAATTGTGTTCATATTATCACTGGGTTTATCTTGGCAGATAGACTTCAAAATATTTTATATTGTACACAGTTATTTTATTTTATTAATTTATTTACTTTTAGTTTTCAACATTCACTTCCACAAGATTTTGAGTTCCAAATTTTCTCCCCATCTTGTCCCTCCCCCCACCCCAAGATGACATGCATTCTGAATATCCCTTCCCCTAATTTGCCCTCCCTTCTAGATAGAAGTCCCCCCTACTCTTATCCCCTTCCTCTTCAATTTTCCTATAGGGCAGGGTAGATTTCTATACCCCATTTCTGAATATCTTATTTCCCAGTTGAATATGAAAAAAAAATTTTAACAATTGTTTTTAAAACTTTGGGTCCAAATTTTCTTCCTTCCTCCCTCCCCACCAACTCTCATTCAGAAGGTAAGCAACTCAATAGAGGTTATACATGTGTAGTCATGCAAAACACTTCCATAATAGTCATGTTGTGAAAAACTAAGTATATTTCCCTTAATCCTATCCCGCCCCCCATTTATTCTATTCTCTCTTTTGACCCTGTCCCTCCTAGGAAGTGTTTGCTTCTGATTATCCCCTCCCCTAATCTGCCTCCCCTCTATCATCTCCCTGCTCTCTTGTCCCCTCCCCCCCATTTTCCTGTAGGGTAAGATACATTTCCATACCCAATTGAATGTGTATGTTATTCCATCTGTAAACCAAATCCTATGAAAACAAGATTCATTCATTCCCTCTAACCTTCCCCCTTTTCCCCTCCACTGTAAAAACCTTTTCTTGTCTGTTTTATGTGAGATAATTTACCCCAATTCTACCTTTCCCTTTTTCCTTCTCCCAGTATAATCCTCTCTCACCCTTTAATTTTATTCTCCAGATTTCACTCCTTCATCTTCAAATCACTCTGTGCCATCTATCTATCTATCTATCTATCTATCTATCTATCTATCTATCTATCTATCTATCTATCTATCT